>NC_088397.1:17961873-18077124 GCF_034236695.1 Oncorhynchus nerka | reverse complement strand
CATCCAGTCATTAACCTCCCTGTAACATGGGGGCTGTCATTCACCATCCAGTCAGTAACCTCTCTGTAACATGGGGCTGTCATTCACCATCCAGTCAGTAACCTCTCTGTAACATGGGGGGGCTGTCATTCACCATCCAGTCAGTAACCTCTCTGTAACATGGGGGGCTGTCAGTCACCATCCAGTCAGTAACCTCTCTATGTCATGGGAGCTGTCATTCACCATCCAGTCATTCACCATCCATTCATTCACCATCCAGTCGGTAACCTCTCTGTAACATGGGGGCTGTCATTCAACATCCAGTCAGTAACCTCTCTGTAACATGGGGGCTGTCATTCACCATCCAGTCAGTAACCTCTCTGTAACATGGGGGGCTGTCATTCACCATCCAGTCAGTAATCTCTCTGTAACATGGGGGGCTGTCATTCACCATCCAGTCAGTAACCTCTCTGTAACATGGGGGCTGTCAGTTCACCATTCCCATCCAGTCAGTAACCTTTCTGTAACATGGGGGCTGTCATTCACCATCCAGTCAGTAACCTCTCTGTGTCATGGGGGCTGTCATTCACCATCCAGTCAGTCACCATCCATTCATTCACCATCCAGTCGGTAACCTCTCTGTAACATGGGGGCTGTCATTCACCATCCAGTCAGTAACCTCTCTGTAACATGGGGGCTGTCATTCACCATCCAGTCAGTAACCTCTCTGTAACATGGGGGCTGTCATTCACCATCCAGTCAGTAACCTCTCTGTCATTCACCATCCAGCCTGTAACGTGGGGGTCATTCACCATCCAGTCTAACCTTTCTGTAACATGGGGCTCACCATCCAGTCAGTAACCTCTCTGTAACATGGGGGCTGTCATTCACCATCCAGTCAGTAACCTCTCTGTAACATGGGGGCTGTCATTCACCATCCAGTCAGTAACCTCTCTGTAACATGGGGGGCTGTCATTCACCATCCAGTCAGTAATCTCTCTGTAACATGGGGGGCTGTCATTCACCATCCAGTCAGTAAACTCTCTGTAACATGGGGGCTGTCATTCACCATCCAGTCATTCACCATCCAGTCAGTAACCTCTCTGTATCATGGGGGCTGTCATTCACCATCCAGTCATTCACCATCCAGTCAGTAACCTCCTGTAACATGGGGCTGTCATTCACCATCCAGTCAGTAACCTCTCTGTAACATGGGGGCTGTCATTCACCATCCAGTCATTCACCATCCAGTCAGTAACCTCTCTGTATCATGGGGCTGTCATTCACCATCCAGTCATTCACATGGGGGCATCAGTCATTCACCATCCAGTCAGTAACCTCTCTGTAACATGGGGCCTGTCATTCACCATCTAGTCAGTAACCTCTCTGTAACATGGGGGCTGTCATTCACCATCCAGTCAGTAACCTCTCTGTAACATGGGGGCTGTCATTCACCATCCAGTCATTCACCATCCAGTCATTCACATGGGGCATCCAGTCAGTAACCTCTCTGTAACATGGGGCCTGTCATTCACCATCCAGTCAGTAACCTCTCTGTAACATGGGGGCTGTCATTCACCATCCAGTCAGTAACCTCTCTGTAACATGGGGGCTGTCATTCACCAACCTCCAGTCAGTAACCTCTCTGTAACATGGGGCTGTCATTCACCATCCAGTCAGTAACCTCTCTGTAACATGGGGGCTGTCATTCACCATCCACCATCCAGTCAGTAACCTCTCTGTAACATGGGGGCTCTCATTCACCATCCAGTCATTCACCATCCAGTCAGTAACCTCTCTGTAACATGGGGGGCTGTCATTCACCATCCAGTCAGTAACCTCTGTAACATGGGGGCTGTCATTCACCATCCAGCCAGTAACCTCTCTGTAACATGGGGGGCTGTCATTCACCATCCAGTCAGTAACCTCTCTGTAACATGGGGGGCTGTCATTCACCATCCAGTCAGTAACCTCTCTGTAACATGGGGGGCTGTCATTCACCATCCAGTCATTCACCATCCAGTCAGTAACCTCTCTGTAACATGGGGGCTGTCATTCACCATCCAGTCAGTAACCTCTCTGTAACATGGGGGGCTGTCATTCACCATCCAGTCATTCACCATCCAGTCATTCACCATCCAGTCAGTAACCTCTCTGTAACATGGGGGCTGTCATTCACCATCCAGTCAGTAACCTCTCTGTAACATGGGGGGCTGTCATTCACCATCCAGTCAGTAATCTCTCTGTAACATGGGTTGGCTGTCATTCACCATCCAGTCAGTAACCACTCTATAACATGGGGGGCTGTCAGTCACCATCCAGTCATTCACCATCCAGTCAGTAACCTCTCTGTAACATGGGGGGCTGTCATTCACCATCCAGTCAGTAACCTCTCTGTAACATGGGTGGCTGTCATTCACCATCCAGTCAGTAAACTCTCTGTAACATGGGGGCTGTCATTCACCATCCAGTCATTCACCATCCAGTCAGTAACCTCTCTGTATCATGGGGGCTGTCATTCACCATCCAGTCATTCACCATCCAGTCATTCACCATCCAGTCAGTAACCTCTCTGTAACATGGGGGCTGTCATTCACCATCCAGTCAGTAACCTCTCTGTAACACGGGGGGCTGTCATTCACCATCCAGTCATTAACCTCTCTGTAACATGGGGGCTGTCATTCACCATCCAGTCAGTAACCTCTCTGTAACATGGGGGGCTGTCATTCACCATCCAGTCAGTAACCTCTCTGTAACATGGGGGGCTGTCATTCACCATCCAGTCAGTAACCTTTCTGTATCATGGGGGGCTGTCATTCACCATCCAGTCAGTAACCTTTCTGTAAGATGGGGGCTGTCATTCACCATCCAGTCAGTAACCTCTCTGTAACATGGGGGCTGTCAGTCACCATCCCGTCAGTAACCTCTCTGTAACATGGGGGCTGTCATTCACCATCCAGTCATTCACCATCCAGTCAGTAACCTCTCTGTATCATGGGGGCTGTCATTCACCATCCAGTCATTCACCATACAGTCGGTAACCTCTCTGTAACATGGGGGCTGTCATTCACCATCCAGTCAGTAACCTCTCTGTAACATGGGGGGCTGTCATTCACCATCCAGTCATTCACCATCCAGCCTGTAACCTCTCTGTAACATGGGGGCTGTCATTCACCATCCAGTCAGTAACCTCTCTGTAACATGGGGGCTGTCATTCACCATCCAGTCATTCACCATCCAGTCATTAACCTCTCTGTAACATGGGGGGCTGTCATTCACCATCCAGTCAGTAACCTCTCTGTAACATGGGGGGCTGTCATTCACCATCCAGTCGGTAAACTCTCTGTAACATGGGGGGCAGTCATTCACCATCCAGTCAGTAACCTCTCTGTAACATGGGGGCTGTCATTCGCCATGCAGTCAGTAACCTCTCTGTAACATGGGGGCTGTCATTCACCATCCAGTCAGTAACCTCTCTGTAACATGGGGGGCTGTCAGTCACCATCCAGTCATTCACCATCCAGTCAGTAACCTCTCTGTAACATGGGGGGCTGTCATTCACCATCCAGTAGTAACCTCTCTGTAACATGGGGGCTGTCATTCACCATCCAGTCAGTAAACTTTCTGTAACATGGGGGCTGTCATTCACCATCCAGTCATTCACCATCCAGTCAGTAACCTCTCTGTATCATGGGGGCTGTCATTCACCATCCAGTCATTCACCATCCAGTCATTAACCTCCCTGTAACATGGGGGCTGTCATTCACCATCCAGTCAGTAACCTCTCTGTAACATGGGGGCTGTCATTCACCATCCAGTCAGTAACCTCTCTGTAACATGGGGGCTGTCATTCACCATCCAGTCAGTAACCTCTCTGTAACATGGGGGGCTGTCAGTCACCATCCAGTCAGTAACCTCTCTGTAACATGGGGGCTGTTATTCACCATCCAGTCATTCACCATCCAGTCAGTAACCTCTCTGTATCATGGGGCTGTCATTCACCATCCAGTCATTCACCATCCAGTCATTAACCTCCCTGTAACATGGGGCTGTCATTCACCATCCAGTCAGTAACCTCTCTGTAACATGGGGGCTGTCATTCACCATCCAGTCAGTAACCTCTCTGTAACATGGGGCTGTCATTCACCATCCAGTCAGTAACCTCTCTGTAACATGGGGGGCTGTCAGTCACCATCCAGTCAGTAACCTCTCTGTGTCATGGGAGCTGTCATTCACCATCCAGTATTTCACCATCCATTCATTCACCATCCAGTCGGTAACCTCTCTGTAACATGGGGGCTGTCATTCACCATCCAGTCAGTAACCTCTCTGTAACATGGGGGCTGTCATTCACCATCCAGTCAGTAACCTCTCTGTAACATGGGGGCTGTCATTCACCATCCAGTCAGTAATCTCTCTGTAACATGGGGGGCTGTCATTCACCATCCAGTCAGTAACCTCTCTGTAACATGGGGGGCTGTCATTCACCATCCAGTCAGTAACCTCTCTGTAACATGGGGGCTGTCATTCACCATCCAGTCATTCACCATCCAGTCAGTAACCTCTCTGTAACATGGGGCTGTCATTCACCATCCAGTCAGTAACCTCTCTGTAACATGGGGGCTGTCATTCACCATCCAGTCATTCACCATCCAGTCATTCACCATCCAGTCAGTAACCTCTCTGTAACATGGGGGCTGTCATTCACCATCCAGTCAGTAACCTCTCTGTAACATGGGGGGCTGTCATTCACCATCCAGTCAGTAATCTCTCTGTAACATGGGTTGGCTGTCATTCACCATCCAGTCAGTAACCACTCTATAACATGGGGGGCTGTCAGTCACCATCCAGTCATTCACCATCCAGTCAGTAACCTCTCTGTAACATGGGGGGCTGTCATTCACCATCCAGTCAGTAACCTCTCTGTAACATGGGTGGCTGTCATTCACCATCCAGTCAGTAAACTCTCTGTAACATGGGGGCTGTCATTCACCATCCAGTCATTCACCATCCAGTCAGTAACCTCTCTGTATCATGGGGGCTGTCATTCACCATCCAGTCATTCACCATCCAGTCATTCACCATCCAGTCAGTAACCTCTCTGTAACATGGGGGCTGTCATTCACCATCCAGTCAGTAACCTCTCTGTAACACGGGGGGCTGTCATTCACCATCCAGTCATTAACCTCTCTGTAACATGGGGCTGTCATTCACCATCCAGTCAGTAACCTCTCTGTAACATGGGGGGCTGTCATTCACCATCCAGTCAGTAACCTCTCTGTAACATGGGGGGCTGTCATTCACCATCCAGTCAGTAACCTTTCTGTATCATGGGGGGCTGTCATTCACCATCCAGTCAGTAACCTTTCTGTAAGATGGGGCTGTCATTCACCATCCAGTCAGTAACCTCTCTGTAACATGGGGGCTGTCAGTCACCATCCCGTCAGTAACCTCTCTGTAACATGGGGGCTGTCATTCACCATCCAGTCATTCACCATCCAGTCAGTAACCTCTCTGTATCATGGGGCTGTCATTCACCATCCAGTCATTCACCATACAGTCGGTAACCTCTCTGTAACATGGGGGCTGTCATTCACCATCCAGTCAGTAACCTCTCTGTAACATGGGGGCTGTCATTCACCATCCAGTCATTCACCATCCAGCCTGTAACCTCTCTGTAACATGGGGCTGTCATTCACCATCCAGTCAGTAACCTCTCTGTAACATGGGGGCTGTCATTCACCATCCAGTCATTCACCATCCAGTCATTAACCTCTCTGTAACATGGGGGGCTGTCATTCACCATCCAGTCAGTAACCTCTCTGTAACATGGGGGGCTGTCATTCACCATCCAGTCGGTAAACTCTCTGTAACATGGGGGGCAGTCATTCACCATCCAGTCAGTAACCTCTCTGTAACATGGGGGCTGTCATTCGCCATGCAGTCAGTAACCTCTCTGTAACATGGGGGCTGTCATTCACCATCCAGTCAGTAACCTCTCTGTAACATGGGGGGCTGTCAGTCACCATCCAGTCATTCACCATCCAGTCAGTAACCTCTCTGTAACATGGGGGGCTGTCATTCACCATCCAGTAGTAACCTCTCTGTAACATGGGGGCTGTCATTCACCATCCAGTCAGTAAACTTTCTGTAACATGGGGGCTGTCATTCACCATCCAGTCATTCACCATCCAGTCAGTAACCTCTCTGTATCATGGGGGCTGTCATTCACCATCCAGTCATTCACCATCCAGTCATTAACCTCCCTGTAACATGGGGGCTGTCATTCACCATCCAGTCAGTAACCTCTCTGTAACATGGGGGCTGTCATTCACCATCCAGTCAGTAACCTCTCTGTAACATGGGGCTGTTATTCACCATCCAGTCAGTAACCTCAACATGGGGGCATCACCATCAGTCAGTAACCTCTCTGTAACATGGGGGCTGTCATTCACCATCCAGTCATTCACCATCCAGTCAGTAACCTCCCTGTATCATGGGGGCTGTCATCCAGTCATTCACCATCCAGTCATTAACCTCCTGTAACATGGGGGCTGTCATTCACCATCCAGTCAGTAACCTCTCTGTAACATGGGGGCTGTCATTCACCATCCAGTCAGTAACCTCTGTAACATGGGGGCTAACCATCCAGTCAGGGCTGTAACATGTCACCATCCAGTCAGTAACCTCTCTGTGTCATGGGAGCTGTCATTCACCATCCAGTATTTCACCATCCATTCATTCACCATCCAGTCGGTAACCTCTCTGTAACATGGGGGCTGTCATTCACCATCCAGTCAGTAACCTCTCTGTAACATGGGGGCTGTCATTCACCATCCAGTCAGTAACCTCTCTGTAACATGGGGGGCTGTCATTCACCATCCAGTCAGTAATCTCTCTGTAACATGGGGGGCTGTCATTCACCATCCAGTCAGTAACCTCTCTGTAACATGGGGGGCTGTCATTCACCATCCAGTCAGTAACCTTTCTGTAACATGGGGGCTGTCATTCACCATCCAGTCACTAACCTCTCTGTGTCATGGGGGCTGTCATTCACCATCCAGTCAGTCACCATCCATTCATTCACCATCCAGTCGGTAACCTCTCTGTAACATGGGGGCTGTCATTCACCATCCAGTCAGTAACCTCTCTGTAACATGGGGGCTGTCATTCACCATCCAGTCAGTAACCTCTCTGTAACATGGGGGCTGTCATTCACCATCCAGTCAGTAACCTCTCTGTAACGTGGGGGGCTGTCATTCACCATCCAGTCAGTAATCTCTCTGTAACATGGGGGGCTGTCATTCACCATCCAGTCAGTAACCTCTCTGTAACATGGGGGCTGTCATTCACCATCCAGTCAGTAACCTCTCTGTAACATGGGGGGCTGTCATTCACCATCCAGTCAGTAATCTCTCTGTAACATGGGGGGCTGTCATTCACCATCCAGTCAGTAATCTCTCTGTAACATGGGGGGCTGTCATTCACCATCCAGTCAGTAACCTCTCTGTAACATGGGGGGCTGTCATTCACCATCCAGTCAGTAACCTTTCTGTAACATGGGGGCTGTCATTCACCATCCAGTCAGTAACCTCTCTGTGTCATGGGGGCTGTCATTCACCATCCAGTCAGTCACCATCCATTCATTCACCATCCAGTCGGTAACCTCTCTGTAACATGGGGGCTGTCATTCACCATCCAGTCAGTAACCTCTCTGTAACATGGGGGCTGTCATTCACCATCCAGTCAGTAACCTCTCTGTAACATGGGGGCTGTCATTCACCATCCAGTCAGTAACCTCTGTAACATGGGGGCTGTCATTCACCATCCAGTCAGTAATCTCTCTGTAACATGGGGGGCTGTCATTCACCATCCAGTCAGTAACCTCTCTGTAACATGGGGGGCTGTCATTCACCATCCAGTCAGTAACCTTTCTGTAACATGGGGGCTGTCATTCACCATCCAGTCAGTAACCTCTCTGTAACATGGGGGCTGTCATTCACCATCCAGTCAGTAACCTCTCTGTAACATGGGGGGCTGTCATTCACCATCCAGTCAGTAATCTCCCTGTAACATGGGGGGCTGTCATTCACCATCCAGTCAGTAACCTCTCTGTAACATGGGGGCTGTCATTCACCATCCAGTCATTGACCTCTCTGTAACATGGGGGGAAGTCATTCACCATCCAGTCAGTAACCTTTCTGTAAGATGGGGGGCTGTCATTCACCATCCAGTCAGTATCCTCTCTGTAACATGGGGGGCTGTCATTCACCATCCAGTCATTGACCTCTCTGTAACATGGGGGGAAGTCATTCACCATCCAGTCAGTAACCTTTCTGTAAGATGGGGGGCTGTCATTCACCATCCAGTCAGTATCCTCTCTGTAACATGGGGGGCTGTCATTCACCATCCAGTCAGTAAACTCTCTGTAACATGGGGGCTGTCAATCACCATCCAGTCATTCACCATCCAGTCAGTTAGCTCTCTGTAACATGGGGGGCTGTCATTCACCATCCAGTCAGTAACCTCTCTGTAACATGGGGGCTGTCATTCACCATCCAGTCAGTAACCTCTCTGTAACATGGGGGGCTGTCATTCACCATCCAGTCAGTAACCTCTCTGTAACATGGGGGCTGTCATTCACCATCCAGTCAGTCACCATCCAGTCAGTAACCTCTCTGTAACATGGGGGCTGTCATTCACCATCCAGTCATTCACCATCCAGTCAGTAACCTCTCTGTAACATGGGGGCTGTCATTCACCATCCAGTCAGTACTCTCTATGTAACATGGGGGGCTGTCATTCACCATCCAGTCAGTAACCTCTCTGTAACATGGGGGCTGTCATTCACCATCCAGTCATTCAGCATCCAGTCAGTAACCTCTCTGTAACATAGGGGGCTGTCATTCACCATCCAGTAATTAACCTCTCTGTAACATGGGGGGCTGTCATTCACCATCCAGTCAGTAACCTCTCTGTAACATGGGGGGCTGTAATTCACCATCCAGTCATTCACCATCCAGTCAGTAACCTCTCTGTAACATGGGGGCTGTCATTCACCATCCAGTCAGTAACCTCTCTGTAACATGGGGGGCTGTCATTCACCATCCAGTCATTCACCATCCAGTCAGTAACCTCTCTGTAACATGGGGGCTGTCATTCACCATCCAGCCAGTAACCTCTCTGTAACATGGGGGGCTGTCATTCACCATCCAGTCATTCACCATCCAGTCAGTAACCTCTCTGTAACATGGGGGGCTGTCATTCACCATCCAGTCAGTAACCTCTCTGTAACATGGGTGGCTGTCATTCACCATCCAGTCAGTAAACTCTCTGTAACATAGGGGCTGTCATTCACCATCCAGTCATTCACCATCCAGTCAGTAACCTCTCTGTATCATGTGGGCTGTCATTCACCATCCAGTCATTCACCATCCAGTCAGTAACCTCTCTGTAACATGGGGGCTGTCATTCACCATCCAGTCAGTAACCTCTCTGTAACATGGGGGCTGTCATTCACCATCCAGTCAGTAACCTCTCTGTAACATGGGGGGCTGTCATTCACCATCCAGTCAGTAACCTCTCTGTAACATGGGGGCTGTCATTCACCATCCAGCCAGTAACCTCTCTGTAACATGGGGGGCTGTCATTCACCATCCAGTCACTAACCTCTCTGTAACATGGGGGGCTGTCATTCACCATCCAGTCAGTAACCTCTCTGTAACATGGGGGGCTGTCATTCACCATCCAGTCAGTAACCTTTCTGTATCATGGGGGGCTGTCATTCACCATCCAGTCAGTAACCTTTCTGTAAGATGGGGGGCTGTCATTCACCATCCAGTCAGTAACCTCTCTGTAACATGGGGGGCTGTCAGTCACCATCCCGTCAGTAACCTCTCTGTAACATGGGGGCTGTCATTCACCATCCAGTCATTCACCATCCAGTCAGTAACCTCTCTGTATCATGGGGGCTGTCATTCACCATCCAGTCATTCACCATCCAGCCAGTAACCTCTCTGTAACATGGGGGCTGTCATTCACCATCCAGTCAGTAACCTCTCTGTAACATGGGGGCTGTCATTCACCATCCAGTCATTCACCATCCAGTCAGTAACCTCTCTGTAACATGGGGGCTGTCATTCACCATCCAGTCAGTAACCTCTCTGTAACATGGGGGGCTGTCATTCACCATCCAGTCATTCACCATCCAGTCAGTAACCTCTCTGTATCATGGGGGCTGTCATTCACCATCCAGTCATTCACCATCCAGTCAGTAACCTCTCTGTAACATGGGGGCTGTCATTCACCATCCAGTCAGTACTCTCTATGTAACATGTGGGGCTGTCATTCACCATCCAGTCAGTAACCTCTCTGTAACATGGGGGCTGTCATTCACCATCCAGTCATTCAGCATCCAGTCAGTAACCTCTCTGTAACATAGGGGGCTGTCATTCACCATCCAGTAATTAACCTCTCTGTAACATGGGGGGCTGTCATTCACCATCCAGTCAGTAACCTCTCTGTAACATGGGGGGCTGTAATTCACCATCCAGTCATTCACCATCCAGTCAGTAACCTCTCTGTAACATGGGGGCTGTCATTCACCATCCAGTCAGTAACCTCTCTGTAACATGGGGGGCTGTCATTCACCATCCAGTCATTCACCGTCCAGTCAGTAACCTCTCTGTAACATGGGGGCTGTCATTCACCATCCAGTCAGTAACCTCTCTGTAACATGGGGGGCTGTCATTCACCATCCAGTCATTCACCATCCAGTCAGTAACCTCTCTGTAACATGGGGCTGTCATTCACCATCCAGTCAGTAACCTCTCTGTAACATGGGGGCTGTCATTCACCATCCAGTCAGTAACCTCTCTGTAACATGGGGGGCTGTCATTCACCATCCAGTCATTCACCATCCAGTCAGTAACCTCTCTGTAACATGGGGGGCTGTCATTCACCATCCAGTCATTCACCATCCAGTCAGTAACCTCTCTGTAACATGGGGGCTGTCATTCACCATCCAGTCAGTAACCTCTCTGTAACATGGGGGCTGTCATTCACCATCCAGTCAGTAACCTCTCTGTAACATGGGGGCTGTCATTCACCATCCAGTCAGTAACCTCTCTGTAACATGGGGGCTGTCATTCACCATCCAGTCAGTAACCTCTCTGTAACATGGGGGCTGTCATTCACCATCCAGTCACTAACCTCTCTGTAACATGGGGGGCTGTCATTCACCATCCAGTCAGTAACCTCTCTGTAACATGGGGGGCTGTCATTCACCATCCAGTCAGTAACCTTTCTGTAACATGGGGGCTGTCATTCACCATCCAGTCAGTAACCTCTCTGTAACATGGGGGCTGTCATTCACCATCCAGTCAGTAATCAGTCATTCACCATCCAGTCAGTAACCTCTCTGTAACATGGGGGCTGTCATTCACCATCCAGTCAGTAACCTCTCTGTAACATGGGGGCTGTCATTCACCATCCAGTCAGTAACCTCTCTGTAACATGGGGGCTGTCATTCACCATCCAGTCAGTAATCTCTCTGTAACATGGGGGGCTGTCATTCACCATCCAGTCAGTAACCTCTCTGTAACATGGGGGCTGTCATTCACCATCCAGTCATTGACCTCTCTGTAACATGGGGGCTGTCATTCACCATCCAGTCAGTAACCTTTGTAACTGTAAGATGGGGGCTGTCATTCACCATCCAGTCAGTAACCTCTCTGTAACATGGGGGCTGTCATTCACCATCCAGTCATTGACCTCTCTGTAACATGGGGGGAAGTCATTCACCATCCAGTCAGTAACCTTTCTGTAAGATGGGGGGCTGTCATTCACCATCCAGTCAGTATCCTCTCTGTAACATGGGGGCTGTCATTCACCATCCAGTCAGTTCACCATCCAGTCAGTCAGTAACTCTGTAACATGGGGGGCTGTCATTCACCATCCAGTCAGTAACCTCTCTGTAACATGGGGGCTGTCATTCACCATCCAGTCAGTAACCTCTCTGTAACATGGGGGGCTGTCATTCACCATCCAGTCAGTAACCTCTTTGTAACATGGGGGCTGTCATTCACCATCCAGTCAGTCACCATCCAGTCAGTAACCTCTCTGTAACATGGGGGCTGTCATTCACCATCCAGTCATTCACCATCCAGTCAGTAACCTCTCTGTAACATGGGGGCTGTCATTCACCATCCAGTCAGTACTCTCTATGTAACATGGGGGGCTGTCATTCACCATCCAGTCAGTAACCTCTCTGTAACATGGGGGCTGTCATTCACCATCCAGTCAATCAGCATCCAGTCAGTAACCTCTCTGTAACATAGGGGGCTGTCATTCACCATCCAGTAATTAACCTCTCTGTAACATGGGGGGCTGTCATTCACCATCCAGTCAGTAACCTCTCTGTAACATGGGGGGCTGTCATTCACCATCCAGTCAGTAACCTCTCTGTAACATGGGGGGCTGTAATTCACCATCCAGTCATTCACCATCCAGTCAGTAACCTCTCTGTAACATGGGGGCTGTCATTCACCATCCAGTCAGTAACCTCTCTGTAACATGGGGGGCTGTCATTCACCATCCAGTCATTCACCATCCAGTCAGTAACCTCTCTGTAACATGGGGGCTGTCATTCACCATCCAGTCAGTAACCTCACTGTAACATGGGGGGCTGTCATTCACCATCCAGTCATTCACCATCCAGTCAGTAACCTCTCTGTAACATGGGGGGCTGTCATTCACCATCCAGTCAGTAACCTCTCTGTAACATGGGTGGCTGTCATTCACCATCCAGTCAGTAACCTCTCTGTAACATAGGGGCTGTCATTCACCATCCAGTCATTCACCATCCAGTCAGTAACCTCTCTGTATCATGTGGGCTGTCATTCACCATCCAGTCATTCACCATCCAGTCAGTAACCTCTCTGTAACATGGGGGCTGTCATTCACCATCCAGTCAGTAACCTCTCTGTAACATGGGGGGCTGTCATTCACCATCCAGTCATTCACCATCCAGTCAGTAACCTCTCTGTAACATGGGGGGCTGTCATTCACCATCCAGTCAGTAACCTCTCTGTAACATGGGGGGCTGTCATTCACCATCCAGTCATTCACCATCCAGTCAGTAACCTCTCTGTAACATGGGGGGCTGTCATTCACCATCCAGTCAGTAACCTCTCTGTAACATGGGTGGCTGTCATTCACCATCCAGTCAGTAAACTCTCTGTAACATAGGGGCTGTCATTCACCATCCAGTCATTCACCATCCAGTCAGTAACCTCTCTGTATCATGTGGGCTGTCATTCACCATCCAGTCATTCACCATCCAGTCAGTAACCTCTCTGTAACATGGGGGCTGTCATTCACCATCCAGTCAGTAACCTCTCTGTAACATGGGGGCTGTCATTCACCATCCAGTCAGTAACCTCTCTGTAACATGGGGGGCTGTCATTCACCATCCAGTCAGTAACCTCTCTGTAACATGGGGGCTGTCATTCACCATCCAGCCAGTAACCTCTCTGTAACATGGGGGGCTGTCATTCACCATCCAGTCACTAACCTCTCTGTAACATGGGGGGCTGTCATTCACCATCCAGTCAGTAACCTCTCTGTAACATGGGGGGCTGCCATTCACCATCCAGTCAGTAACCTTTCTGTATCATGGGGGGCTGTCATTCACCATCCAGTCAGTAACCTTTCTGTAAGATGGGGGGCTGTCATTCACCATCCAGTCAGTAACCTCTCTGTAACATGGGGGGCTGTCAGTCACCATCCCGTCAGTAACCTCTCTGTAACATGGGGGCTGTCATTCACCATCCAGTCATTCACCATCCAGTCAGTAACCTCTCTGTATCATGGGGGCTGTCATTCACCATCCAGTCATTCACCATCCAGCCAGTAACCTCTCTGTAACATGGGGGCTGTCATTCACCATCCAGTCAGTAACCTCTCTGTAACATGGGGGCTGTCATTCACCATCCAGTCATTCACCATCCAGTCAGTAACCTCTCTGTAACATGGGGGCTGTCATTCACCATCCAGTCAGTAACCTCTCTGTAACATGGGGGGCTGTCATTCACCATCCAGTCATTCACCATCCAGTCAGTAACCTCTCTGTAACATGGGGGCTGTCATTCACCATCCAGTCAGTAACCTCTCTGTAACATGGGTGGCTGTCATTCACCATCCAGTCAGTAAACTCTCTGTAACATGGGGCTGTCATTCACCATCCAGTCATTCACCATCCAGTCAGTAACCTCTCTGTATCATGTGGGCTGTCATTCACCATCCAGTCATTCACCATCCAGTCAGTAACCTCTCTGTAACATGGGGGCTGTCATTCACCATCCAGTCAGTAACCTCTCTGTAACATCTGTCATTCATTCACCATCCAGTCTGTAACATGGGGGCTGTCATTCACCATCCAGTCAGTAACCTCTCTGTAACATGGGGGCTGTCATTCACCATCCAGTCAGTAACCTCTCTGTAACATGGGGGCTGTCATTCACCATCCAGTCAGTAACCTCTCTGTAACATGGGGGCTGTCATTCACCATCCAGTCAGTAACCTCTCTGTAACATGGGGGCTGTCATTCACCATCCAGTCAGTAACCTCTCTGTAACATGGGGGCTGTCATTCACCATCCAGTCAGTAACCTTTCTGTAACATGGGGGCTGTCATTCACCATCCAGTCATTCACCCCAGTCAGTAACCTCTCTGTAACATGGGGGCTGTCATTCACCATCCAGTCATTCACCACCTCTCTCTCTGTAACATGGGGGCTGTCATTCACCATCCAGTCAGTAACCTCTCTGTAACATGGGGGCTGTCATTCACCATCCAGTCAGTAACCTCTCTGTAACATGGGGGGCTGTCATTCACCATCCAGTCAGTAATCTCCCTGTAACATGGGGGGCTGTCATTCACCATCCAGTCAGTAACCTCTCTGTAACATGGGGGCTGTCATTCACCATCCAGTCATTGACCTCTCTGTAACATGGGGGGAAGTCATTCACCATCCAGTCAGTAACCTTTCTGTAAGATGGGGGGCTGTCATTCACCATCCAGTCAGTATCCTCTCTGTAACATGGGGGGCTGTCATTCACCATCCAGTCATTGACCTCTCTGTAACATGGGGGGAAGTCATTCACCATCCAGTCAGTAACCTTTCTGTAAGATGGGGGGCTGTCATTCACCATCCAGTCAGTAAACTCTCTGTAACATGGGGGCTGTCATTCACCATCCAGTCATTCACCATCCAGTCAGTTAGCTCTCTGTAACATGGGGGGCTGTCATTCACCATCCAGTCAGTAACCTCTCTGTAACATGGGGGCTGTCATTCACCATCCAGTCAGTAACCTCTCTGTAACATGGGGGGCTGTCATTCACCATCCAGTCAGTAACCTCTTTGTAACATGGGGGCTGTCATTCACCATCCAGTCAGTCACCATCCAGTCAGTAACCTCTCTGTAACATGGGGGCTGTCATTCACCATCCAGTCATTCACCATCCAGTCAGTAACCTCTCTGTAACATGGGGGCTGTCATTCACCATCCAGTCAGTACTCTCTATGTAACATGGGGGGCTGTCATTCACCATCCAGTCAGTAACCTCTCTGTAACATGGGGGCTGTCATTCACCATCCAGTCAATCAGCATCCAGTCAGTAACCTCTCTGTAACATAGGGGGCTGTCATTCACCATCCAGTAATTAACCTCTCTGTAACATGGGGGCTGTCATTCACCATCCAGTCAGTAACCTCTCTGTAACATGGGGGGCTGTCATTCACCATCCAGTCATTCACCATCCAGTCAGTAACCTCTCTGTAACATGGGGGCTGTCATTCACCATCCAGTCAGTAACCTCTCTGTAACATGGGGGCTGTCATTCACCATCCAGTCATTCACATCACATCCAGTCAGTAACCTCTCTGTAACATGGGGGCTGTCATTCACCATCCAGTCAGTAACCTCTCTGTAACATGGGGGGCTGTCATTCACCATCCAGTCATTCACCATCCAGTCAGTAACCTCTCTGTAACATGGGGGGCTGTCATTCACCATCCAGTCAGTAACCTCTCTGTAACATGGGTGGCTGTCATTCACCATCCAGTCAGTAAACTCTCTGTAACATAGGGGCTGTCATTCACCATCCAGTCATTCACCATCCAGTCAGTAACCTCTCTGTATCATGTGGGCTGTCATTCACCATCCAGTCATTCACCATCCAGTCAGTAACCTCTCTGTAACATGGGGGCTGTCATTCACCATCCAGTCAGTAACCTCTCTGTAACATGGGGGCTGTCATTCACCATCCAGTCAGTAACCTCTCTGTAACATGGGGGGCTGTCATTCACCATCCAGTCAGTAACCTCTCTGTAACATGGGGGCTGTCATTCACCATCCAGCCAGTAACCTCTCTGTAACATGGGGGGCTGTCATTCACCATCCAGTCACTAACCTCTCTGTAACATGGGGGGCTGTCATTCACCATCCAGTCAGTAACCTCTCTGTAACATGGGGGGCTGTCATTCACCATCCAGTCAGTAACCTTTCTGTATCATGGGGGCTGTCATTCACCATCCAGTCAGTAACCTTTCTGTAACATGGGGGCTGTCATTCACCATCCAGTCAGTAACCTCTCTGTAACATGGGGGGCTGTCAGTCACCATCCCGTCAGTAACCTCTCTGTAACATGGGGGCTGTCATTCACCATCCAGTCATTCACCATCCAGTCAGTAACCTCTCTGTATCATGGGGGCTGTCATTCACCATCCAGTCATTCACCATCCAGCCAGTAACCTCTCTGTAACATGGGGGCTGTCATTCACCATCCAGTCAGTAACCTCTCTGTAACATGGGGGCTGTCAACACCATCCAGTCATTCACCATCCAGTCAGTAACCTCTCTGTAACATGGGGGCTGTCATTCACCATCCAGTCAGTAACCTCTCTGTAACATGGGGGGCTGTCATTCACCATCCAGTCATTCACCATCCAGTCAGTAACCTCTCTGTATCATGGGGGCTGTCATTCACCATCCAGTCATTCACCATTCAGTCAGTAACCTCTCTGTAACATGGGGGCTGTCATTCACCATCCAGTCAGTAACCTTTCTGTAAGATGGGGGGCTGTCATTCACCATCCAGTCAGTAACCTCTCTGTAACATGGGGGCTGTCATTCACCATCCAGTCATTCACCATCCAGTCAGTAACCTCTCTGTATCATGGGGGCTGTCATTCACCATCCAGTCATTCACCATCCAGCCAGTAACCTCTCTGTAACATGGGGGCTGTCATTCACCATCCAGTCAGTAACCTCTCTGTAACATGGGGGCTGTCATTCACCATCCAGTCATTCACCATCCAGTCAGTAACCTCTCTGTATCATGGGGGCTGTCATTCACCATCCAGTCATTCACCATCCAGTCATTCACCATCCAGTCAGTAACCTCTCTGTAACATGGGGGATGTCATTCACCATCCAGTCAGTAACCTCTCTGTAACATGGGGGCTGTCATTCACCATCCAGTCAGTAACCTCTCTGTAACATGGGGGCTGTCATTCACCATCCAGTCAGTAACCTCTCTGTAACATGGGGGCTGTCATTCACCATCCAGTCAGTAACCTCTCTGTAACATGGGGGGCTGTCATTCACCATCCAGTCAGTAACCTCTCTGTAACATGGGGGGCTGTCATTCACCATCCAGTCATTGACCTCTCTGTAACATGGGGGGCTGTAATTCACCATCCAGTCATTGACCTCTCTGTAACATGGGGGCTGTCATTCACCATCCAGTCATTCACCATCCAGTCAGTAACCTCTCTGTAACATGGGGGGCTGTCATTCACCATCCAGTCATTGACCTGTCTGTAACTTTGGGGCTGTCATTCACCATCCAGTCAGTAACCTCTCTGTAACATGGGGGCTGTCATTCACCATTCAGTCATTAACATCTCTGTAACATGGGGGGCTGTCATTCACCATCCAGTCAGTAACCTCTCTGTAACATGTGGGCTGTCATTCACCATCCAGTCATTCACCATCCAGTCATTCACCATCCAGTCAGTAACCTCTCTGTAACATGGGGGCTGTCATTCACCATCCAGTCAGTAACCTCTCTGTAACATGGGGGGCTGTCATTCACCATCCAGTCATTCACCATCCAGTCAGTAACCTCTCTGTAACATGGGGGCTGTCATTCACCATCCAGTCAGTAACCTCTCTGTAACATGGGGGCTGTCATTCACCATCCAGTCAGTAACCTCTCTGTAACATGGGGGGCTGTCATTCACCATCCAGTCATTAACCTCTCTGTAACATGGGGGGCTGTCATTTACCATCCAGTCATTCACCATCCAGTCAGTAACCTCTCTGTAACATGGGGGGCTGTCATTCACCATCCAGTCATCAACCTCTCTGTAACATGGGGGCTGTCATTCACCATCCAGTCAGTAACCTCTCTGTAACATGGGGCTGTCATTCACCATCCAGTCATTCACCATCCAGTCAGTAACCTCTCTGTAACATGTGGTCTGTCATTCACCATCCAGTCAGTAACCTCTCTGTAACATGGGGGGCTGTCATTCACCATCCAGTCAGTAACCTTTCTGTAAGATGGGGGGCTGTCATTCACCATCCAGTCAGTAACCTCTCTGTAACATGGGAGGCTGTCATTCACCATCCAGTCAGTAACCTCTCTGTAACATGGGGGCTGTCATTCACCATCCAGTCATTCACCATCCAGTCAGTAACCTCTCTGTAACATGGGGGCTGTCATTCACCATCCAGTCAGTAACCTCTCTGTAACATGGGGGGCTGTCATTCACCATCCAGTCAGTAACCTCTCTGTAACATGGGGGGCTGTCATTCACCATCCAGTCAGTAACCTCTCTGTAACATGGGGGGCTGTCATTCACCATCCAGTCAGTAACCACTCTGTAACATGGGGGCTGTCATTCACCATCCAGTCAGTAACCTCTCTGTAACATGGGGGGCTGTCATTCACCATCCAGTCAGTAACCTCTCTGTAACATGGGGGGCTGTCATTCACCATCCAGTCAGTAACCTCTCTGTAACATGGGGGCTGTCATTCACCATCCAGTCAGTAACCTCTCTGTAACATGGGGGCTGTCATTCACCATCCAGTCAGTAACCTCTCTGTAACATGGGGGCTGTCATTCACCATCCAGTCAGTAACCTCTCTGTAACATGGGTGGCTGTCATTCACCATCCAGTCAGTAACCTCTCTGTAACATGGGGGCTGTCATTCACCATCCAGTCAGTAACCTCTCTGTAACATGGGGGCTGTCATTCACCATCCAGTCAGTAACCTCTCTGTAACATGGGGGGCTGTCATTCACCATCCAGTCATTCACCATCCAGTCAGTAACCTCTCTGTAACATGGGGGCTGTCATTCACCATCCAGTCAGTAACCTCTCTGTAACATGGGGGGCTGTCATTCACCATCCAGTCAGTAACCTTTCTGTAAGATGGGGGGCGGTCATTCACCATCCAGTCAGTAACCTCTCTGTAACATGGGGGGCTGTCAGTCACCATCCCGTCAGTAACCTCTCTGTAACATGGGGGCTGTCATTCACCATCCAGTCATTCACCATCCAGTCAGTAACCTCTCTGTATCATGGGGGCTGTCATTCACCATCCAGTCATTCACCATCCAGCCAGTAACCTCTCTGTAACATGGGGGCTGTCATTCACCATCCAGTCAGTAACCTCTCTGTAACATGGGGGCTGTCATTCACCATCCAGTCATTCACCATCCAGTCAGTAACCTCTCTGTAACATGGGGGCTGTCATTCACCATCCAGTCAGTAACCTCTCTGTAACAAGGGGGGCTGTCATTCACCATCCAGTCAGTAACCTTTCTGTAAGATGGGGGGCGGTCATTCACCATCCAGTCAGTAACCTCTCTGTAACATGGGGGGCTGTCAGTCACCATCCCGTCAGTAACCTCTCTGTAACATGGGGGCTGTCATTCACCATCCAGTCATTCACCATCCAGTCAGTAACCTCTCTGTATCATGGGGGCTGTCATTCACCATCCAGTCATTCACCATTCAGTCAGTAACCTCTCTGTAACATGGGGGCTGTCATTCACCATCCAGTCATTCACCATCCAGTCAGTAACCTCTCTGTATCATGGGGGCTGTCATTCACCATCCAGTCATTCACCATCCAGTCATTCACCATCCAGTCAGTAACCTCTCTGTAACATGGGGGCTGTCATTCACCATCCAGTCAGTAAGCTCTCTGTAACATGGGGGCTGTCATTCACCATCCAGTCAGTAACCTCTCTGTAACATGGGGGCTGTCATTCACCATCCAGTCAGTAACCTCTCTGTAACATGGGGGCTGTCATTCACCATCCCGTCAGTAACCTCTCTGTAACATGGGGGGCTGTCATTCACCATCCAGTCAGTAACCTCTCTGTAACATGGGGGGCTGTCATTCACCATCCAGTCAGTAACCTCTCTGTAACATGGGGGGCTGTCATTCACCATCCAGTCATTGACCTCTCTGTAACATGGGGGGCTGTAATTCACCATCCAGTCATTGACCTCTCTGTAACATGGGGGCTGTCATTCACCATCCAGTCATTCACCATCCAGTCAGTAACCTCTCTGTAACATGGGGGGCTGTCATTCACCATCCAGTCAGTAACCTCTCTGTAACATGGGGGGCTGTCATTCACCATCCAGTCATTGACCTGTCTGTAACTTTGGGGCTGTCATTCACCATCCAGTCAGTAACCTCTCTGTAACATGGGTGCTGTCATTCACCATTCAGTCATTAACATCTCTGTAACATGGGGGGCTGTCATTCACCATCCAGTCAGTAACCTCTCTGTAACATGTGGGCTGTCATTCACCATCCAGTTATTCACCATCCAGTCATTCACCATCCAGTCAGTAACCTCTCTGTAACATGGGGGCTGTCATTCACCATCCAGTCAGTAACCTCTCTGTAACATGGGGGCTGTCATTCACCATCCAGTCAGTAACCTCTCTGTAACATGGGGGGCTGTCATTCACCATCCAGTCATTCACCATCCAGTCAGTAACCTCTCTGTAACATGGGGGCTGTCATTCACCATCCAGTCAGTAACCTCTCTGTAACATGGGGGGCTGTCATTCACCATCCAGTCAGTAACCTTTCTGTAAGATGGGGGGCGGTCATTCACCATCCAGTCAGTAACCTCTCTGTAACATGGGGGGCTGTCAGTCACCATCCCGTCAGTAACCTCTCTGTAACATGGGGGCTGTCATTCACCATCCAGTCATTCACCATCCAGTCAGTAACCTCTCTGTATCATGGGGGCTGTCATTCACCATCCAGTCATTCACCATCCAGCCAGTAACCTCTCTGTAACATGGGGCTGTCATTCACCATCCAGTCAGTAACCTCTCTGTAACATGGGGGCTGTCATTCACCATCCAGTCATTCACCATCCAGTCAGTAACCTCTCTGTAACATGGGGGCTGTCATTCACCATCCAGTCAGTAACCTCTCTGTAACATGGGGGCTGTCATTCACCATCCAGTCATTCACCATCCAGTCAGTAACCTCTCTGTAACATGGGGGCTGTCATTCACCATCCAGTCAGTAACCTCTCTGTAACATGGGGCTGTCATTCACCATCCAGTCAGTAACCTCTCTGTAACATGGGGGCTGTCATTCACCATCCAGTCATTCACCATCCAGTCAGTAACCTCTCTCTGTAACATGGGGGCTGTCATTCACCATCCAGTCAGTAACCTCTCTGTAACATGGGGGCTGTCATTGACCATCCAGTCAGTAACCTCTCTGTAACATGGGGGCTGTCATTCACCATCCAGTCATTAACCTCTCTGTAACATGGGGGCTGTCATTCACCATCCAGTCATTCACCATCCAGTCAGTAACCTCTCTGTAACATGGGGGGCTGTCATTCACCATCCAGTCAGTAACCTCTCTGTAACATGGGGGGCTGTCATTCACCATCCAGTCAGTAACCTCTCTGTAACATGGGGGGCTGTCATTCACCATCCAGTCATTCACCATCCAGTCAGTAACCTCTCTGTAACATGGGGGCTGTCATTCACCATCCAGTCAGTAACCTCTCTGTAACATGGGGGGCTGTCATTCACCATCCAGTCAGTAACCTTTCTGTAACATGGGGGCTGTCATTCACCATCCAGTCAGTAACCTATCTGTAACATGGGAGGCTGTCATTCACCATCCAGTCAGTAACCTCTCTGTAACATGGGGGCTGTCATTCACCATCCAGTCATTCACCATCCAGTCAGTAACCTCTCTGTAACATGGGGGGCTGTCATTCACCATCCAGTCAGTAACCTCTCTGTAACATGGGGGCTGTCATTCACCATCCAGTCAGTAACCTCTCTGTAACATGGGGGCTGTCATTGACCATCCAGTCAGTAACCTCTCTGTAACATGGGGGGCTGTCATTCACCATCCAGTCATTAACCTCTCTGTAACATGGGGGGCTGTCATTTACCATCCAGTCATTCACCATCCAGTCAGTAACCTCTCTGTAACATGGGGGGCTGTCATTCACCATCCAGTCATCAACCTCTCTGTAACATGGGGGGCTGTCATTCACCATCCAGTCAGTAACCTCTCTGTAACATGGGGGCTGTCATTCACCATCCAGTCATTCACCATCCAGTCAGTAACCTCTCTGTAACATGGGGGGCTGTCATTCACCATCCAGTCAGTAACCTCTCTGTAACATGGGGGGCTGTCATTCACCATCCAGTCAGTAACCTTTCTGTAAGATGGGGGGCTGTCATTCACCATCCAGTCAGTAACCTCTCTGTAACATGGGAGGCTGTCATTCACCATCCAGTCAGTAACCTCTCTGTAACATGGGGGCTGTCATTCACCATCCAGTCATTCACCATCCAGTCAGTAACCTCTCTGTAACATGGGGGCTGTCATTCACCATCCAGTCAGTAACCTCTCTGTAACATGGGGGCTGTCATTCACCATCCAGTCAGTAACCTCTCTGTAACATGGGGCTGTCATTCACCATCCAGTCAGTAACCTCTCTGTAACATGGGGGCTGTCATTCACCATCCAGTCAGTAACCACTCTGTAACATGGGGGCTGTCATTCACCATCCAGTCAGTAACCTCTCTGTAACATGGGGGGCTGTCATTCACCATCCAGTCAGTAACCTCTCTGTAACATGGGGGCTGTCATTCACCATCCAGTCAGTAACCTCTCTGTAACATGGGGGCTGTCATTCACCATCCAGTCAGTAACCTCTCTGTAACATGGGGCTGTCATTCACCATCCAGTCAGTAACCTCTCTGTAACATGGGGGCTGTCATTCACCATCCAGTCAGTAACCTCTCTGTAACATGGGTAGCTGTCATTCACCATCCAGTCAGTAACCTCTCTGTAACATGGGGCTGTCATTCACCATCCAGTCAGTAACCTCTCTGTAACATGGGGGCTGTCATTCACCATCCAGTCAGTAACCTCTCTGTAACATGGGGGGCTGTCATTCACCATCCAGTCATTCACCATCCAGTCAGTAACCTCTCTGTAACATGGGGGCTGTCATTCACCATCCAGTCAGTAACCTCTCTGTAACATGGGGGCTGTCATTCCACCATCCAGTCAGTCAACCTCTCTGTAACATGGGGCTGTCATTCACCATCCAGTCAGTAACCTTTGTGTAAGATGGGGGGCGGTCATTCACCATCCAGTCAGTAACCTCTCTGTAACATGGGAGGCTGTCATTCACCATCCAGTCAGTAACCTCTCTGTAACATGGGGGCTGTCATTCACCATCCAGTCATTCACCATCCAGTCAGTAACCTCTCTGTAACATGGGGGCTGTCATTCACCATCCAGTCAGTAACCTCTCTGTAACATGGGGGGCTGTCATTCACCATCCAGTCAGTAACCTCTCTGTAACATGGGGCTGTCATTCACCATCCAGTCAGTAACCTCTCTGTAACATGGGGGCTGTCATTCACCATCCAGTCAGTAACCTCTCTGTAACATGGGGGGCTGTCATTTACCATCCAGTCATTCACCATCCAGTCAGTAACCTCTCTGTAACATGGGGGGCTGTCATTCACCATCCAGTCATCAACCTCTCTGTAACATGGGGGGCTGTCATTCACCATCCAGTCAGTAACCATTCTGTATCATGGGGGCTGTCATTCACCATCCAGTCAGTAACCTCTCTGTAACATGGGAGGCTGTCATTCACCATCCAGTCAGTAACCTCTCTGTAACATGGGGGCTGTCATTCACCATCCAGTCATTCACCATCCAGTCAGTAACCTCTCTGTAACATGGGGGGCTGTCATTCACCATCCAGTCAGTAACCTCTCTGTAACATGGGGGCTGTCATTCACCATCCAGTCAGTAACCTCTCTGTAACATGGGGGCTGTCATTCACCATCCAGTCAGTAACCTCTCTGTAACATGGGGCTGTCATTCACCATCCAGTCAGTAACCTCTCTGTAACATGGGGCTGTCATTCACCATCCAGTCAGTAACCTCTCTGTAACATGGGGGCTGTCATTCACCATCCAGTCAGTAACCTCTCTGTAACATGGGGGCTGTCATTCACCATCCAGTCAGTAACCTCTCTGTAACATGGGGCTGTCATTCACCATCCAGTCAGTAACCTCTCTGTAACATGGGGGCTGTCATTCACCATCCAGTCAGTAACCTCTCTGTAACATGGGGGCTGTAATTCACCATCCAGTCAGTGACCTCTCTGTAACATGGGGGCTGTCATTCACCATCCAGTCAGTAACCTCTCTGTAACATGGGGGGCTGTCATTCACCATCCAGTCAGTAACCTCTCTGTAACATGGGGGGCTGTCATTCACCATCCAGTCATTGACCTGTCTGTAACTTTGGGGCTGTCATTCACCATCCAGTCAGTAACCTCTCTGTAACATGGGGCTGTCATTCACCATTCAGTCATTAACATCTCTGTAACATGGGGGGCTGTCATTCACCATCCAGTCAGTAACCTCTCTGTAACATGTGGGCTGTCATTCACCATCCAGTCATTCACCATCCAGTCATTCACCATCCAGTCAGTAACCTCTCTGTAACATGGGGGCTGTCATTCACCATCCAGTCAGTAACCTCTCTGTAACATGGGGGCTGTCATTCACCATCCAGTCAGTAACCTCTCTGTAACATGGGGGCTGTCATTCACCATCCAGTCATTCACCATCCAGTCAGTAACCTCTCTGTAACATGGGGGCTGTCATTCACCATCCAGTCAGTAACCTCTCTGTAACATGGGGGCTGTCATTGACCATCCAGTCAGTAACCTCTCTGTAGCATGGGGGCTGTCATTCACCATCCAGTCATTCACCATCCAGTCAGTAACCTCTCTGTAACATGTGGTCTGTCATTCACCATCCAGTCAGTAACCTCTCTGTAACATGGGGGGCTGTCATTCACCATCCAGTCAGTAACCTTTCTGTAAGATGGGGGGCTGTCATTCACCATCCAGTCAGTAACCTCTCTGTAACATGGGAGGCTGTCATTCACCATCCAGTCAGTAACCTCTCTGTAACATGGGGGCTGTCATTCACCATCCAGTCAGTAACCTCTCTGTAACATGGGGGCTGTCATTCACCATCCAGTCAGTAACCTCTCTGTAACATGGGGGCTGTCATTCACCATCCAGTCAGTAACCTCTCTGTAACATGGGGGCTGTCATTCACCATCCAGTCAGTAACCTCTCTGTAACATGGGTGGCTGTCATTCACCATCCAGTCAGTAACCTCTCTGTAACATGGGTGGCTGTCATTCACCATCCAGTCAGTAACCTCTCTGTAACATGGGGGCTGTCATTCACCATCCAGTCAGTAACCTCTCTGTAACATGGGGGCTGTCATTCACCATCCAGTCAGTAACCTCTCTGTAACATGGGGGGCTGTCATTCACCATCCAGTCATTCACCATCCAGTCAGTAACCTCTCTGTAACATGGGGGCTGTCATTCACCATCCAGTCAGTAACCTCTCTGTAACATGGGGGGCTGTCATTCACCATCCAGTCAGTAACCTCTCTGTAACATGGTGGCTGTCATTCACCATCCAGTCAGTAACCTCTCTGTAACATGGGAGGCTGTCATTCACCATCCAGTCAGTAACCTCTCTGTAACATGGGGGCTGTCATTCACCATCCAGTCATTCACCATCCAGTCAGTAACCTCTCTGTAACATGGGGGCTGTCATTCACCATCCAGTCAGTAACCTCTCTGTAACATGGGGGCTGTCATTCACCATCCAGTCAGTAATCTCTCTGTAACATGGGGGCTGTCATTCACCATCCAGTCAGTAACCTCTCTGTAACATGGGGCTGTCATTCACCATCCAGTCAGTAACCTCTCTGTAACATGGGGGCTGTCATTCACCATCCAGTCAGTAACCTCTCTGTAACATGGGGGCTGTCATTCACCATCCAGTCAGTAACCTCTCTGTAACATGGGGGCTGTCATTCACCATCCAGTCAGTAACCTCTCTGTAACATGGGGGCTGTCATTCACCATCCAGTCAGTAACCTCTCTGTAACATGGGGGCTGTCATTCACCATCCAGTCAGTAACCTCTCTGTAACATGGGGGCTGTCATTCACCATCCAGTCAGTAACCTCTCTGTAACATGGGGGCTGTCATTCACCATCCAGTCAGTAACCTCTCTGTAACATGGGGGCTGTCATTCACCATCCAGTCAGTAACCTCTCTGTAACATGGGGCTGTCATTCACCATCCAGTCAGTAACCTCTCTGTAACATGGGGGCTGTCATTCACCATCCAGTCATTCACCATCCAGTCAGTAACCTCTCTGTAACATGGGGGCTGTCATTCACCATCCAGTCAGTAACCTCTCTGTAACATGGGGGCTGTCATTCACCATCCAGTCAGTAACCCTCTGTAACATGGGGGCTGTCATTCACCATCCAGTCATGAACCTCTCTGTAACATGGGGGCTGTCATTTACCATCCAGTCATTCACCATCCAGTCAGTAACCTCTCTGTAACATGGGGGGCTGTCATTCACCATCCAGTCATCAACCTCTCTGTAACATGGGGGGCTGTCATTCACCATCCAGTCAGTAACCTCTCTGTAACATGGGGGCTGTCATTCACCATCCAGTCATTCACCATCCAGTCAGTAACCTCTCTGTAACATGGGGGGCTGTCATTCACCATCCAGTCAGTAACCTTTCTGTATCATGGGGGGCTGTCATTCACCTTCCAGTCAGTAACCTCTCTGTAACATGGGGGGCTGTCATTCACCATCCAGTCAGTAACCTCTCTGTAACATGGGTGGCTGTCATTCACCATCCAGTCAGTAACCTCTCTGTAACATGGGGGGCTGTCATTCACCATCCAGTCAGTAACCTCTCTGTAACATGGGGGCTGTCATTCACCATCCAGTCAGTAACCTCTCTGTAACATGGGGGCTGTTATTGACCATCCAGTCAGTAACCTCTCTGTAACATGGGGGGCTGTCATTCACCATCCAGTCATTAACCTCTCTGTAACATGGGGGCTGTCATTTTACCATCCAGTCATTCACCATCCAGTCAGTAACCTCTCTGTAACATGGGGGGCTGTCATTCACCATCCAGTCATCAACCTCTCTGTAACATGGGGGGCTGTCATTCACCATCCAGTCAGTAACCTCTCTGTAACATGGGGCTGTCATTCACCATCCAGTCATTCACCATCCAGTCAGTAACCTCTCTGTAACATGGGGGCTGTCATTCACCATCCAGTCAGTAACCTTTCTGTAACATGGGGGCTGTCATTCACCATCCAGTCAGTAACCTTTCTGTAAGATGGGGGCTGTCATTCACCATCCAGTCAGTAACCTCTCTGTAACATGGGAGGCTGTCATTCACCATCCAGTCAGTAACCTCTCTGTAACATGGGGCTGTCATTCACCATCCAGTCATTCACCATCCAGTCAGTAACTTCTCTGTAACATGGGGGCTGTCATTCACCATCCAGTCAGTAACCTCTCTGTAACATGGGGGCTGTCATTCACCATCCAGTCAGTAACCTCTCTGTAACATGGGGGCTGTCATTCACCATCCAGTCAGTAACCTCTCTGTAACATGGGGCTGTCATTCACCATCCAGTCAGTAACCTCTCTGTAACATGGGGGCTGTCATTCACCATCCAGTCAGTAACCTCTCTGTAACATGGGGGCTGTCATTCACCATCCAGTCAGTAACCTCTCTGTAACATGGGGGCTGTCATTCACCATCCAGTCAGTAACCTCTCTGTAACATGGGGGCTGTCATTCACCATCCAGTCAGTAACCTCTCTGTAACATGGGGGCTGTCATTCACCATCCAGTCAGTAACCTCTCTGTAACATGGGTGGCTGTCATTCACCATCCAGTCAGTAACCTCTCTGTAACATGGGGGGCTGTCATTCACCATCCAGTCAGTAACCTCTCTGTAACATGGGGGCTGTCATTCACCATCCAGTCAGTAACCTCTCTGTAACATGGGGGGCTGTCATTCACCATCCAGTCATTCACCATCCAGTCAGTAACCTCTCTGTAACATGGGGGCTGTCATTCACCATCCAGTCAGTAACCTCTCTGTAACATGGGGGGCTGTCATTCACCATCCAGTCATTAACCTCTCTGTAACATGGGGGGCTGTCATTTACCATCCAGTCATTCACCATCCAGTCAGTAACCTCTCTGTAACATGGGGGGCTGTCATTCACCATCCAGTCATCAACCTCTCTGTAACATGGGGGGCTGTCATTCACCATCCAGTCAGTAACCTCTCTGTAACATGGGGGCTGTCATTCACCATCCAGTCATTCACCATCCAGTCAGTAACCTCTCTGTAACATGTGGTCTGTCATTCACCATCCAGTCAGTAACCTCTCTGTAACATGGGGGGCTGTCATTCACCATCCAGTCAGTAACCTTTCTGTAAGATGGGGGGCTGTCATTCACCATCCAGTCAGTAACCTCTCTGTAACATGGGAGGCTGTCATTCACCATCCAGTCAGTAACCTCTCTGTAACATGGGGGCTGTCATTCACCATCCAGTCATTCACCATCCAGTCAGTAACCTCTCTGTAACATGGGGGCTGTCATTCACCATCCAGTCAGTAACCTCTCTGTAACATGGGGGGCTGTCATTCACCATCCAGTCAGTAACCTCTCTGTAACATGGGGGCTGTCATTCACCATCCAGTCAGTAACCTCTCTGTAACATGGGGGCTGTCATTCACCATCCAGTCAGTAACCTCTCTGTAACATGGGGGCTGTCATTCACCATCCAGTCAGTAACCTCTCTGTAACATGGGGGCTGTCATTCACCATCCAGTCAGTAACCTCTCTGTAACATGGGGGCTGTCATTCACCATCCAGTCAGTAACCTCTCTGTAACATGGGGGCTGTCATTCACCATCCAGTCAGTAACCTCTCTGTAACATGGGGGCTGTCATTCACCATCCAGTCAGTAACCTCTCTGTAACATGGGGGGCTGTCATTCACCATCCAGTCATTCACCATCCAGTCAGTAACCTCTCTGTAACATGGGGGCTGTCATTCACCATCCAGTCAGTAACCTCTCTGTAACATGGGGGCTGTCATTGACCATCCAGTCAGTAACCTCTCTGTAACATGGGGGGCTGTCATTCACCATCCAGTCATTAACCTCTCTGTAACATGGGGGGCTGTCATTTACCATCCAGTCATTCACCATCCAGTCAGTAACCTCTCTGTAACATGGGGGGCTGTCATTCACCATCCAGTCAGTAACCTCTCTGTAACATGGGGGCTGTCATTCACCATCCAGTCAGTAACCTCTCTGTAACATGGGGGTCATTTACCATCCAGTCATTCACCATCCAGTCAGTAACCTCTCTGTAACATGGGGGGCTGTCATTCACCATCCAGTCATCAACCTCTCTGTAACATGGGGGGCTGTCATTCACCATCCAGTCAGTAACCTCTCTGTAACATGGGGGCTGTCATTCACCATCCAGTCATTCACCATCCAGTCAGTAACCTCTCTGTAACATGGGGGGCTGTCATTCACCATCCAGTCAGTAACCTTTCTGTATCATGGGGGGCTGTCATTCACCATCCAGTCAGTAACCTTTCTGTAAGATGGGGGGCTGTCATTCACCATCCAGTCAGTAACCTCTCTGTAACATGGGAGGCTGTCATTCACCATCCAGTCAGTAACCTCTCTGTAACATGGGGGCTGTCATTCACCATCCAGTCATTCACCATCCAGTCAGTAACTTCTCTGTAACATGGGGGCTGTCATTCACCATCCAGTCAGTAACCTCTCTGTAACATGGGGGGCTGTCATTCACCATCCAGTCAGTAACCTCTCTGTAACATGGGGGCTGTCATTCACCATCCAGTCAGTAACCTCTCTGTAACATGGGGGCTGTCATTCACCATCCAGTCAGTAACCTCTCTGTAACATGGGGGCTGTCATTCACCATCCAGTCAGTAACCTCTCTGTAACATGGGGGCTGTCATTCACCATCCAGTCAGTAACCTCTCTGTAACATGGGGGCTGTCATTCACCATCCAGTCAGTAACCTCTCTGTAACATGGGGCTGTCATTCACCATCCAGTCAGTAACCTCTCTGTAACATGGGGGCTGTCATTCACCATCCAGTCAGTAACCTCTCTGTAACATGGGTGGCTGTCATTCACCATCCAGTCAGTAACCTCTCTGTAACATGGGGGCTGTCATTCACCATCCAGTCAGTAACCTCTCTGTAACATGGGGGCTGTCATTCACCATCCAGTCAGTAACCTCTCTGTAACATGGGGGCTGTCATTCACCATCCAGTCATTCACCATCCAGTCAGTAACCTCTCTGTAACATGGGGGCTGTCATTCACCATCCAGTCAGTAACCTCTCTGTAACATGGGGGGCTGTCATTCACCATCCAGTCATTAACCTCTCTGTAACATGGGGGGCTGTCATTTACCATCCAGTCATTCACCATCCAGTCAGTAACCTCTCTGTAACATGGGGGGCTGTCATTCACCATCCAGTCATCAACCTCTCTGTAACATGGGGGGCTGTCATTCACCATCCAGTCAGTAACCTCTCTGTAACATGGGGGCTGTCATTCACCATCCAGTCATTCACCATCCAGTCAGTAACCTCTCTGTAACATGTGGTCTGTCATTCACCATCCAGTCAGTAACCTCTCTGTAACATGGGGGCTGTCATTCACCATCCAGTCAGTAACCTTTCTGTAAGATGGGGGCTGTCATTCACCATCCAGTCAGTAACCTCTCTGTAACATGGGAGGCTGTCATTCACCATCCAGTCAGTAACCTCTCTGTAACATGGGGGCTGTCATTCACCATCCAGTCATTCACCATCCAGTCAGTAACCTCTCTGTAACATGGGGGCTGTCATTCACCATCCAGTCAGTAACCTCTCTGTAACATGGGGGCTGTCATTCACCATCCAGTCAGTAACCTCTCTGTAACATGGGGGCTGTCATTCACCATCCAGTCAGTAACCTCTCTGTAACATGGGGGCTGTCATTCACCATCCAGTCAGTAACCTCTCTGTAACATGGGGGCTGTCATTCACCATCCAGTCAGTTACCTCTCTGTAACATGGGGGCTGTCATTCACCATCCAGTCAGTAACCTCTCTGTAACATGGGGCTGTCATTCACCATCCAGTCAGTAACCTCTCTGTAACATGGGGGCTGTCATTCACCATCCAGTCAGTAACCTCTCTGTAACATGGGTGGCTGTCATTCACCATCCAGTCAGTAACCTCTCTGTAACATGGGGGCTGTCATTCACCATCCAGTCATTCACCATCCAGTCAGTAACCTCTCTGTAACATGGGGGCTGTCATTCACCATCCAGTCAGTAACCTCTCTGTAACATGGGGGCTGTCATTGACCATCCAGTCAGTAACCTCTCTGTAACATGGGGGGCTGTCATTCACCATCCAGTCATTAACCTCTCTGTAACATGGGGGCTGTCATTCACCATCCAGTCAGTAACCTCTCTGTAACATGGGGCTGTCATTCACCATCCAGTCATTCACCATCCAGTCAGTAACCTCTCTGTAACATGGGGTCTGTCATTCACCATCCAGTCAGTAACCTCTCTGTAACATGGGGGCTGTCATTCACCATCCAGTCAGTAACCTTTCTGTAAGATGGGGGCTGTCATTCACCATCCAGTCAGTAACCTCTCTGTAACATGGGAGGCTGTCATTCACCATCCAGTCAGTAACCTCTCTGTAACATGGGGGCTGTCATTCACCATCCAGTCATTCACCATCCAGTCAGTAACCTCTCTGTAACATGGGGGCTGTCATTCACCATCCAGTCAGTAACCTCTCTGTAACATGGGGGCTGTCATTCACCATCCAGTCAGTAACCTCTCTGTAACATGGGGGCTGTCATTCACCATCCAGTCAGTAACCTCTCTGTAACATGGGGGGCTGTCATTCACCATCCAGTCAGTAACCACTCTGTAACATGGGGGCTGTCATTCACCATCCAGTCAGTAACCTCTCTGTAACATGGGGGGCTGTCATTCACCATCCAGTCAGTAACCTCTCTGTAACATGGGGGGCTGTCATTCACCATCCAGTCAGTAACCTCTCTGTAACATGGGGGGCTGTCATTCACCATCCAGTCATCAACCTCTCTGTAACATGGGGGGCTGTCATTCACCATCCAGTCAGTAACCTCTCTGTAACATGGGGGCTGTCATTCACCATCCAGTCATTCACCATCCAGTCAGTAACCTCTCTGTAACATGTGGTCTGTCATTCACCATCCAGTCAGTAACCTCTCTGTAACATGGGGGGCTGTCATTCACCATCCAGTCAGTAACCTTTCTGTAAGATGGGGGGCTGTCATTCACCATCCAGTCAGTAACCTCTCTGTAACATGGGAGGCTGTCATTCACCATCCAGTCAGTAACCTCTCTGTAACATGGGGGCTGTCATTCACCATCCAGTCATTCACCATCCAGTCAGTAACCTCTCTGTAACATGGGGCTGTCATTCACCATCCAGTCAGTAACCTCTCTGTAACATGGGGGCTGTCATTCACCATCCAGTCAGTAACCTCTCTGTAACATGGGGGCTGTCATTCACCATCCAGTCAGTAACCTCTCTGTAACATGGGGGCTGTCATTCACCATCCAGTCAGTAACCTCTCTGTAACATGGGGGCTGTCATTCACCATCCAGTCAGTAACCTCTCTGTAACATGGGGGCTGTCATTCACCATCCAGTCAGTAACCTCTGTAACATGGGGGCTGTCATTCACCATCCAGTCAGTAACCTCTCTGTAACATGGGGGGCTGTCATTCACCATCCAGTCAGTAACCTCTCTGTAACATGGGTGGCTGTCATTCACCATCCAGTCAGTAACCTCTCTGTAACATGGGGGGCTGTCATTCACCATCCAGTCATTCACCATCCAGTCAGTAACCTCTCTGTAACATGGGGGCTGTCATTCACCATCCAGTCAGTAACCTCTCTGTAACATGGGGGCTGTCATTGACCATCCAGTCAGTAACCTCTCTGTAACATGGGGGGCTGTCATTCACCATCCAGTCATTAACCTCTCTGTAACATGGGGGGCTGTCATTTACCATCCAGTCATTCACCATCCAGTCAGTAACCTCTCTGTAACATGGGGGGCTGTCATTCACCATCCAGTCATCAACCTCTCTGTAACATGGGGGGCTGTCATTCACCATCCAGTCAGTAACCTCTCTGTAACATGGGGGCTGTCATTCACCATCCAGTCATTCACCATCCAGTCAGTAACCTCTCTGTAACATGTGGTCTGTCATTCACCATCCAGTCAGTAACCTCTCTGTAACATGGGGGGCTGTCATTCACCATCCAGTCAGTAACCTTTCTGTAAGATGGGTGGCTGTCATTCACCATCCAGTCAGTAACCTCTCTGTAACATGGGAGGCTGTCATTCACCATCCAGTCAGTAACCTCTCTGTAACATGGGGGCTGTCATTCACCATCCAGTCATTCACCATCCAGTCAGTAACCTCTCTGTAACATGGGGCTGTCATTCACCATCCAGTCAGTAACCTCTCTGTAACATGGGGGCTGTCATTCACCATCCAGTCAGTAACCTCTCTGTAACATGGGGGCTGTCATTCACCATCCAGTCAGTAACCTCTCTGTAACATGGGGGGCTGTCATTCACCATCCAGTCAGTAACCACTCTGTAACATGGGGGCTGTCATTCACCATCCAGTCAGTAACCTCTCTGTAACATGGGGGCTGTCATTCACCATCCAGTCAGTAACCTCTCTGTAACATGGGGGCTGTCATTCACCATCCAGTCAGTAACCTCTCTGTAACATGGGGGCTGTCATTCACCATCCAGTCAGTAACCTCTCTGTAACATGGGGGCTGTCATTCACCATCCAGTCAGTAACCTCTCTGTAACATGGGGGGCTGTCATTCACCATCCAGTCAGTAACCTCTCTGTAACATGGGTGGCTGTCATTCACCATCCAGTCAGTAACCTCTCTGTAACATGGGGGCTGTCATTCACCATCCAGTCAGTAACCTCTCTGTAACATGGGGGCTGTCATTCACCATCCAGTCAGTAACCTCTCTGTAACATGGGGGCTGTCATTCACCATCCAGTCATTCACCATCCAGTCAGTAACCTCTCTGTAACATGGGGGGCTGTCATTCACCATCCAGTCAGTAACCTCTCTGTAACATGGGGGCTGTCATTCACCATCCAGTCAGTAACCTCTCTGTAACATGGGGGCTGTCATTCACCATCCAGTCATTAACCTCTCTGTAACATGGGGGGCTGTCATTTACCATCCAGTCATTCACCATCCAGTCAGTAACCTCTCTGTAACATGGGGGGCTGTCATTCACCATCCAGTCATCAACCTCTCTGTAACATGGGGGGCTGTCATTCACCATCCAGTCATTCACCATCCAGTCAGTAACCTCTCTGTAACATGTGGTCTGTCATTCACCATCCAGTCAGTAACCTCTCTGTAACATGGGGGCTGTCATTCACCATCCAGTCAGTAACCTTTCTGTAAGATGGGGGGCTGTCATTCACCATCCAGTCAGTAACCTCTCTGTAACATGGGAGGCTGTCATTCACCATCCAGTCAGTAACCTCTCTGTAACATGGGGGCTGTCATTCACCATCCAGTCATTCACCATCCAGTCAGTAACCTCTCTGTAACATGGGGGCTGTCATTCACCATCCAGTCAGTAACCTCTCTGTAACATGGGGGGCTGTCATTCACCATCCAGTCAGTAACCTCTCTGTAACATGGGGGGCTGTCATTCACCATCCAGTCAGTAACCTCTCTGTAACATGGAGGGCTGTCATTCACCATCCAGTCAGTAACCACTCTGTAACATGGGGGCTGTCATTCACCATCCAGTCAGTAACCTCTCTGTAACATGGGGGGCTGTCATTCACCATCCAGTCAGTAACCTCTCTGTAACATGGGGGCTGTCATTCACCATCCAGTCAGTAACCTCTCTGTAACATGGGGGCTGTCATTCACCATCCAGTCAGTAACCTCTCTGTAACATGGGGGCTGTCATTCACCATCCAGTCAGTAACCTCTCTGTAACATGGGGGCTGTCATTCACCATCCAGTCAGTAACCTCTCTGTAACATGGGTGGCTGTCATTCACCATCCAGTCAGTAACCTCTCTGTAACATGGGGCTGTCATTCACCATCCAGTCAGTAACCTCTCTGTAACATGGGGGCTGTCATTCACCATCCAGTCAGTAACCTCTCTGTAACATGGGGGGCTGTCATTCACCATCCAGTCATTCACCATCCAGTCAGTAACCTCTCTGTAACATGGGGGCTGTCATTCACCATCCAGTCAGTAACCTCTCTGTAACATGGGGGCTGTCATTCACCATCCAGTCAGTAACCTCTCTGTAACATGGGGGGCTGTCATTCACCATCCAGTCAGTAACCTCTCTGTAACATGGGGGCTGTCATTCACCATCCAGTCATTCACCATCCAGTCAGTAACCTCTCTGTAACATGTGGTCTGTCATTCACCATCCAGTCAGTAACCTCTCTGTAACATGGGGGGCTGTCATTCACCATCCAGTCATTCACCATCCAGTCAGTAACCTCTCTGTAACATGGGGGGCTGTCATTCACCATCCAGTCAGTAACCTCTCTGTAACATGGGAGGCTGTCATTCACCATCCAGTCAGTAACCTCTCTGTAACATGGGGGGCTGTCATTCACCATCCAGTCATTCACCATCCAGTCAGTAACCTCTCTGTAACATGGGGGCTGTCATTCACCATCCAGTCAGTAACCTCTCTGTAACATGGGGGCTGTCATTGACCATCCAGTCAGTAACCTCTCTGTAACATGGGGGGCTGTCATTCACCATCCAGTCATTAACCTCTCTGTAACATGGGGGGCTGTCATTTACCATCCAGTCATTCACCATCCAGTCAGTAACCTCTCTGTAACATGGGGGGCTGTCATTCACCATCCAGTCATCAACCTCTCTGTAACATGGGGGGCTGTCATTCACCATCCAGTCAGTAACCTCTCTGTAACATGGGGGCTGTAATTCACCATCCAGTCATTCACCATCCAGTCAGTAACCTCTCTGTAACATGTGGTCTGTCATTCACCATCCAGTCAGTAACCTCTCTGTAACATGGGGGGCTGTCATTCACCATCCAGTCAGTAACCTTTCTGTAAGATGGGGGGCTGTCATTCACCATCCAGTCAGTAACCTCTCTGTAACATGGGAGGCTGTCATTCACCATCCAGTCAGTAACCTCTCTGTAACATGGGGGCTGTCATTCACCATCCAGTCAGTAACCTCTCTGTAACATGGGGGGCTGTCATTCACCATCCAGTCAGTAACCTCTCTGTAACATGGGGGGCTGTCATTCACCATCCAGTCAGTAACCTCTCTGTAACATGGGGGCTGTCATTCACCATCCAGTCAGTAACCACTCTGTAACATGGGGGCTGTCATTCACCATCCAGTCAGTAACCTCTCTGTAACATGGGGGCTGTCATTCACCATCCAGTCAGTAACCTCTCTGTAACATGGGGGCTGTCATTCACCATCCAGTCAGTAACCTCTCTGTAACATGGGGGCTGTCATTCACCATCCAGTCAGTAACCTCTCTGTAACATGGGGCTGTCATTCACCATCCAGTCAGTAACCTCTCTGTAACATGGGGGCTGTCATTCACCATCCAGTCAGTAACCTCTCTGTAACATGGGTGGCTGTCATTCACCATCCAGTCAGTAACCTCTCTGTAACATGGGGCTGTCATTCACCATCCAGTCAGTAACCTCTCTGTAACATGGGGGCTGTCATTCACCATCCAGTCATTCACCATCCAGTCAGTAACCTCTCTGTAACATGGGGCTGTCATTCACCATCCAGTCATTAACCTCTCTGTAACATGGGGGCTGTCATTTACCATCCAGTCATTCACCATCCAGTCAGTAACCTCTCTGTAACATGGGGGGCTGTCATTCACCATCCAGTCATCAACCTCTCTGTAACATGGGGGCTGTCATTCACCATCCAGTCAGTAACCTCTCTGTAACATGGGGGCTGTCATTCACCATCCAGTCAGTAACCTCTCTGTAACATGGGGGGCTGTCATTCACCATCCAGTCAGTAACCTCTCTGTAACATGGGTGGCTGTCATTCACCATCCAGTCAGTAACCTCTCTGTAACATGGGGCTGTCATTCACCATCCAGTCAGTAACCTCTCTGTAACATGGGGGCTGTCATTCACCATCCAGTCAGTAACCTCTCTGTAACATGGGGGCTGTCATTCACCATCCAGTCATTCACCATCCAGTCAGTAACCTCTCTGTAACATGGGGGCTGTCATTCACCATCCAGTCAGTAACCTCTCTGTAACATGGGGGCTGTCATTCACCATCCAGTCAGTAACCTCTCTGTAACATGGGGGCTGTCATTCACCATCCAGTCAGTAACCACTCTGTAACATGGGGGCTGTCATTCACCATCCAGTCAGTAACCTCTCTGTAACATGGGGGGCTGTCATTCACCATCCAGTCAGTAACCTCTCTGTAACATGGGGGCTGTCATTCACCATCCAGTCAGTAACCTCTCTGTAACATGGGGGCTGTCATTCACCATCCAGTCAGTAACCTCTCTGTAACATGGGGGCTGTCATTCACCATCCAGTCAGTAACCTCTCTGTAACATGGGGGGCTGTCATTCACCATCCAGTCAGTAACCTCTCTGTAACATGGGTGGCTGTCATTCACCATCCAGTCAGTAACCTCTCTGTAACATGGGGGCTGTCATTCACCAGCCAGTCAGTAACCTCTCTGTAACATGGGGGGCTGTCATTCACCATCCAGTCATTCACCATCCAGTCAGTAACCTCTCTGTAACATGGGGGCTGTCATTCACCATCCAGTCATTAACCTCTCTGTAACATGGGGGGCTGTCATTTACCATCCAGTCATTCACCATCCAGTCAGTAACCTCTCTGTAACATGGGGGGCTGTCATTCACCATCCAGTCATCAACCTCTCTGTAACATGGGGGCTGTCATTCACCATCCAGTCAGTAACCTCTCTGTAACATGGGGGCTGTCATTCACCATCCAGTCAGTAACCTCTCTGTAACATGGGGGGCTGTCATTCACCATCCAGTCAGTAACCTCTCTGTAACATGGGTGGCTGTCATTCACCATCCAGTCAGTAACCTCTCTGTAACATGGGGGGCTGTCATTCACCATCCAGTCAGTAACCTCTCTGTAACATGGGGGCTGTCATTCACCATCCAGTCAGTAACCTCTCTGTAACATGGGGGGCTGTCATTCACCATCCAGTCATTCACCATCCAGTCAGTAACCTCTCTGTAACATGGGGGCTGTCATTCACCATCCAGTCAGTAACCTCTCTGTAACATGGGGGCTGTCATTGACCATCCAGTCAGTAACCTCTCTGTAACATGGGGGGCTGTCATTCACCATCCAGTCATTAACCTCTCTGTAACATGGGGGGCTGTCATTTACAATCCAGTCATTCACCATCCAGTCAGTAACCTCTCTGTAACATGGGGGGCTGACATTCACCATCCAGTCATCAACCTCTCTGTAACATGGGGGGCTGTCATTCACCATCCAGTCAGTAACCTCTCTGTAACATGGGGGCTGTCATTCACCATCCAGTCATTCACCATCCAGTCAGTAACCTCTCTGTAACATGGGGGGCTGTCATTCACCATCCAGTCAGTAACCTTTCTGTATCATGGGGGGCTGTCATTCACCATCCAGTCAGTAACCTCTCTGTAACATGGGGGGCTGTCATTCACCATCCAGTCAGTAACCTCTCTGTAACATGGGGGCTGTCATTCACCATCCAGTCAGTAACCTCTCTGTAACATGGGGGCTGTTATTGACCATCCAGTCAGTAACCTCTCTGTAACATGGGGGGCTGTCATTCACCATCCAGTCATTAACCTCTCTGTAACATGGGGGCTGTTTTACCATCCAGTCATTCACCATCCAGTCAGTAACCTCTCTGTAACATGGGGGGCTGTCATTCACCATCCAGTCATCAACCTCTCTGTAACATGGGGGGCTGTCATTCACCATCCAGTCAGTAACCTCTCTGTAACATGGGGGGCTGTCATTCACCATCCAGTCAGTAACCTTTCTGTATCATGGGGGGCTGTCATTCACCATCCAGTCAGTAACCTCTCTGTAACATGGGGTGCTGTCATTCACCATCCAGTCAGTAACCTCTCTGTAACATGGGTGGCTGTCATTCACCATCCAGTCAGTAACCTCTCTGTAACATGGGGGGCTGTCATTCACCATCCAGTCAGTAACCTCTCTGTAACATGGGTGCTGCCATTCACCATCCAGTCAGTAACCTCTCTGTAACATGGGGGCTGTTATTGACCATCCAGTCAGTAACCTCTCTGTAACATGGGGGGCTGTCATTCACCATCCAGTCATTAACCTCTCTGTAACATGGGGGGCTGTCATTTACCATCCAGTCATTCACCATCCAGTCAGTAACCTCTCTGTAACATGGGGGGCTGTCATTCACCATCCAGTCATCAACCTCTCTGTAACATGGGGGGCTGTCATTCACCATCCAGTCAGTAACCCCTCTGTAACATGGGGGCTGTCATTCACCATCCAGTCATTAACCTCTCTGTAACATGGGGGGCTGTCATTTACCATCCAGTCATTCACCATCCAGTCAGTAACCTCTCTGTAACATGGGGGGCTGTCATTCACCATCCAGTCATCAACCTCTCTGTAACATGGGGGCTGTCATTCACCATCCAGTCAGTAACCTCTCTGTAACATGGGGCTGTCATTCACCATCCAGTCATTCACCATCCAGTCAGTAACCTCTCTGTAACATGGGGGGCTGTCATTCACCATCCAGTCAGTAACCTTTCTGTATCATGGGGGGCTGTCATTCACCATCCAGTCAGTAACCTTTCTGTAAGATGGGGGGCTGTCATTCACCATCCAGTCAGTAACCTCTCTGTAACATGGGAGGCTGTCATTCACCATCCAGTCAGTAACCTCTCTGTAACATGGGGGCTGTCATTCACCATCCAGTCATTCACCATCCAGTCAGTAACCTCTCTGTAACATGGGGGCTGTCATTCACCATCCAGTCAGGAAACCTCTCTCTAACATGGGGGGCTGTCATTCACCATCCAGTCAGTAACCTCTCTGTAACATGGGGGGCTGTCATTCACCATCCAGTCAGTAACCTCTCTGTAACATGGGGGGCTGTCATTCACCATCCAGTCAGTAACCACTCTGTAACATGGGGGCTGTCATTCACCATCCAGTCAAGTAACCTCTCTGTAACATGGGGGGCTGTCATTCACCATCCAGTCAGTAACCTCTCTGTAACATGGGGGGCTGTCATTCACCATCCAGTCAGTAACCTCTCTGTAACATGGGTGGCTGTCATTCACCATCCAGTCAGTAACCTCTCTGTAACATGGGGGGCTGTCATTCACCATCCAGTCAGTAACCTCTCTGTAACATGGGGGCTGTCATTCACCATCCAGTCAGTAACCTCTCTGTAACATGGGGGGCTGTCATTCACCATCCAGTCATTCACCATCCAGTCAGTAACCTCTCTGTAACATGGGGGCTGTCATTCACCATCCAGTCAGTAACCTCTCTGTAACATGGGGGCTGTCATTGACCATCCAGTCAGTAACCTCTCTGTAACATGGGGGGCTGTCATTCACCATCCAGTCATTAACCTCTCTGTAACATGGGGGGCTGTCATTTACAATCCAGTCATTCACCATCCAGTCAGTAACCTCTCTGTAACATGGGGGGCTGTCATTCACCATCCAGTCATCAACCTCTCTGTAACATGGGGGGCTGTCATTCACCATCCAGTCAGTAACCTCTCTGTAACATGGGGGCTGTCATTCACCATCCAGTCATTCACCATCCAGTCAGTAACCTCTCTGTAACATGGGGGGCTGTCATTCACCATCCAGTCAGTAACCTTTCTGTATCATGGGGGGCTGTCATTCACCATCCAGTCAGTAACCTCTCTGTAACATGGGGTGCTGTCATTCACCATCCAGTCAGTAACCTCTCTGTAACATGGGTGGCTGTCATTCACCATCCAGTCAGTAACCTCTCTGTAACATGGGGGGCTGTCATTCACCATCCAGTCAGTAACCTCTCTGTAACATGGGGGCTGTCATTCACCATCCAGTCAGTAACCTCTCTGTAACATGGGGGCTGTTATTGACCATCCAGTCAGTAACCTCTCTGTAACATGGGGGGCTGTCATTCACCATCCAGTCATTAACCTCTCTGTAACATGGGGGGCTGTCATTTACCATCCAGTCATTCACCATCCAGTCAGTAACCTCTCTGTAACATGGGGGGCTGTCATTCACCATCCAGTCATCAACCTCTCTGTAACATGGGGGGCTGTCATTCACCATCCAGTCAGTAACCTCTCTGTAACATGGGGGCTGTCATTCACCATCCAGTCATTAACCTCTCTGTAACATGGGGGGCTGTCATTTACCATCCAGTCATTCACCATCCAGTCAGTAACCTCTCTGTAACATGGGGGGCTGTCATTCACCATCCAGTCATCAACCTCTCTGTAACATGGGGGGCTGTCATTCACCATCCAGTCAGTAACCTCTCTGTAACATGGGGGCTGTCATTCACCATCCAGTCATTCACCATCCAGTCAGTAACCTCTCTGTAACATGGGGGGCTGTCATTCACCATCCAGTCAGTAACCTTTCTGTATCATGGGGGGCTGTCATTCACCATCCAGTCAGTAACCTTTCTGTAAGATGGGGGGCTGTCATTCACCATCCAGTCAGTAACCTCTCTGTAACATGGGAGGCTGTCATTCACCATCCAGTCAGTAACCTCTCTGTAACATGGGGCTGTCATTCACCATCCAGTCATTCACCATCCAGTCAGTAACCTCTCTGTAACATGGGGGCTGTCATTCACCATCCAGTCAGGAAACCTCTCTGTAACATGGGGGGCTGTCATTCACCATCCAGTCAGTAACCTCTCTGTAACATGGGGGCTGTCATTCACCATCCAGTCAGTAACCTCTCTGTAACATGGGGGCTGTCATTCACCATCCAGTCAGTAACCACTCTGTAACATGGGGGCTGTCATTCACCATCCAGTCAGTAACCTCTCTGTAACATGGGGGCTGTCATTCACCATCCAGTCAGTAACCTCTCTGTAACATGGGGGCTGTCATTCACCATCCAGTCAGTAACCTCTCTGTAACATGGGGCTGTCATTCACCATCCAGTCAGTAACCTCTCTGTAACATGGGGGCTGTCATTCACCATCCAGTCATTCACCATCCAGTCAGTAACCTCTCTGTAACATGGGGGCTGTCATTCACCATCCAGTCAGTAACCTCTCTGTAACATGGGGGCTGTCATTGACCATCCAGTCAGTAACCTCTCTGTAACATGGGGGGCTGTCATTCACCATCCAGTCATTAACCTCTCTGTAACATGGGGGGCTGTCATTTACCATCCAGTCATTCACCATCCAGTCATCAACCTCTCTGTAACATGGGGGGCTGTCATTCAGCATCCAGTCAGTAACCTCTCTGTAACATGGGGGCTGTCATTCACCATCCAGTCATTCACCATCCAGTCAGTAACCTCTCTGTAACATGGGGGCTGTCATTCACCATCCAGTCATTAACCTCTCTGTAACATGGGGGGCTGTCATTTACCATCCAGTCATTCACCATCCAGTCAGTAACCTCTCTGTAACATGGGGGGCTGTCATTCACCATCCAGTCATCAACCTCTCTGTAACATGGGGGGCTGTCATTCACCATCCAGTCAGTAACCTCTCTGTAACATGGGGGCTGTCATTCACCATCCAGTCATTCACCATCCAGTCAGTAACCTCTCTGTAACATGGGGGGCTGTCATTCACCATCCAGTCAGTAACCTTTCTGTATCATGGGGGGCTGTCATTCACCATCCAGTCAGTAACCTTTCTGTAAGATGGGGGGCTGTCATTCACCATCCAGTCAGTAACCTCTCTGTAACATGGGAGGCTGTCATTCACCATCCAGTCAGTAACCTCTCTGTAACATGGGGGCTGTCATTCACCATCCAGTCATTCACCATCCAGTCAGTAACCTCTCTGTAACATGGGGGCTGTCATTCACCATCCAGTCAGGAAACCTCTCTGTAACATGGGGGGCTGTCATTCACCATCCAGTCAGTAACCTCTCTGTAACATGGGGGGCTGTCATTCACCATCCAGTCAGTAACCTCTCTGTAACATGGGGGGCTGTCATTCACCATCCAGTCAGTAACCACTCTGTAACATGGGGGCTGTCATTCACCATCCAGTCAGTAACCTCTCTGTAACATGGGGGGCTGTCATTCACCATCCAGTCAGTAACCTCTCTGTAACATGGGGGGCTGTCATTCACCATCCAGTCAGTAACCTCTCTGTAACATGGGGGCTGTCATTCACCATCCAGTCAGTAACCTCTCTGTAACATGGGGGCTGTCATTCACCATCCAGTCAGTAACCTCTCTGTAACATGGGGGGCTGTCATTCACCATCCAGTCAGTAACCTCTCTGTAACATGGGGGGCTGTCAGTCACCATCCAGTCAGTAACCTCTCTGTAACATGGGGGCTGTTATTCACCATCCAGTCATTCACCATCCAGTCAGTAACCTCTCTGTAACATGGGGGCTGTCATTCACCATCCAGTCAGTAACCTCTCTGTAACATGGGGGGTTGTCATTCACCATCCAGTCAGTAACCTCTCTGTAACATGGGGGGCTGTCATTCACCATCCAGTCAGTAACCTTTCTGTAACATGGGGGGCTGTCATTAACCATCCAGTCAGTAACCTCTCTGTAACATGGGGGGCTGTCATTCACCATCCAGTCATTAACCTCTCTGTAACATGGGGGGGCTGTCATTCACCATCCAGTCATCAACCTCTCTGTAACATGGGGGGCTGTCATTCACCATCCAGTCAGTAACCTCTCTGTAACATGGGGGCTGTCATTCACTATCCAGTCATTCACCATCCAGTCAGTTACCTCTCTGTAACATGGGGGCTGTCATTCACCATCCAGTCAGTAACCTCTCTGTAACATGGGGGGCTGTCATTCACCATCCAGTCATTCACCATCCAGTCAGTAACCTCTCTGTAACATGTGGTCTGTCATTCACCATCCAGTCAGTAACCTCTCTGTAACATGGGGGGCTGTCATTCACCATCCAGTCATTCACCATCCAGTCAGTAACCTCTCTGTAACATGGGGGGCTGAAATTCACCATCCAGTCAGTAACCTCTCTGTAACATGGGGGCTGTCATTCACCATCCAGTCAGTAACCTCTCTGTAACATGGGGGGCTGTCATTCACCATCCAGTCAGTAACCTCTCTGTAACATGGGGGGCTGTCATTCACCATCCAGTCAGTAACCTCTCTGTAACATGGGGGGCTGTCATTCACCATCCAGTCATTCACCATCCAGTCAGTAACCTCTCTGTAACATGGGGGCTGTCATTCACCATCCAGTCAGTAACCTCTCTGTAACATGGGGGCTGTCATTCACCATCCAGTCAGTAACCTCTCTGCAACATGGGGGCTGTCATTCACCATCCAGTCAGTAACCTCTCTGTAACATGGGGGCTGTCATTCACCATCCAGTCAGTAACCTCTCTGTAACATGGGGGCTGTCATTCACCATCCAGTCAGTAACCTCTCTGTAACATGGGGGGCTGTCATTCACCATCCAGTCAGTAACCTCTCTGTAACATGGGGGGCTGTCATTCACCATCCAGTCAGTAACCTCTCTGTAACATGGGGGGGCTGTCATTCACCATCCAGTCATCAACCTCTCTGTAACATGGGGGGCTGTCATTCACCATCCAGTCAGTAACCTCTCTGTAACATGGGGGCTGTCATCCACCATCCAGTCATTCACCATCCAGTCAGTTCACCATCCAGTCAGTAATCTCTGTAACATGGGGGCTGTCATTCACCATCCAGTCAGTAACCTCTCTGTAACATGGGGGCTGTCATTCACTATCCAGTCATTCACCATCCAGTCAGTAACCTCTCTGTAACATGGGGGCTGTCATTCACCATCCAGTCAGTAACCTCTCTGTAACATGGGGGGCTGTCATTCACCATCCAGTCATTAACCTCTCTGTAACATGGGGGCTGTCATTCACCATCCAGTCAGTAACCTCTCTGTAACATGGGGGCTGTCATTCACCATCCAGTCATTCACCATCCAGTCAGTAACCTCTGTGTAACATGGGGGGCTGTCATTCACCATCCAGTCAGTAACCTCTCTGTAACATGGGGGCTGTCATTCACCATCCAGTCAGTAACCTCTCTGTAACATGGGGGGCTGTCATTCACCATCCAGTCATTAACCTCTCTGTAACATGGGGGGCTGTCATTCACCATCCAGTCAGTAACCTCTCTGTAAGATGGGGGGCTGTCATTCACCATCCAGTCAGTAACCTCTCTGTAACATGGGGGGGCTGTCATTCACCATCCAGTCAGTAACCTCTCTGTAACATGGGGGCTGTCATTCACCATCCAGTCATAACCTCTCTGTAACATGGGGGCATTCCATCCAGTCATTCACCATCCAGTAAACCTCTCTGTAACATGGGGGCTGTCATTCACCATCCAGTCAGTAACCTCTCTGTAACATGGGGGCTGTCATTCACCATCCAGTCAGTAACCTCTCTGTAACATGGGGGGCTGTCATTCACCATCCAGTCAGTAACCTCTCTGTAACATGGGGGCTGTCATTCACCATCCAGTCAGTAACCTCTCTGTAACATGGGGGCTGTCATTCACCATCCAGTCAGTCACTGATTACATCTATGACATCTGCCAACCAATCAAGTTACAGTGATGGCACCTGTGGTCTAATGACGATTCAGTGATGATGTAGTAAGGCCTTGCAAATAAATGGATCTAAATAAAACCTAATCTCCTCTCCTCCTCTCTCTCCTCCATCTCTCAACCTCTCCTTCCATGTCTATTTCCTCCCCTCCTCTCATTCCTCCACCTCTCAACCTCTCCTTCCATGTATATTTCCTCTCCTCCTCTCTCCTCCACCTCTCAACCTCTCCTTCCATGTCTATTTCCTCTCCTCCTCCACCTCTCAACCTCTCCTTCCATGTCTATTTCCTCTCCTCCTCTCTCTCCTCCACCTCTCAACCTCTCCTTCCATGTCTATTTCCTCTCCTCCTCTCTCTCCTCCACCTCTCAACCTCTCCTTCCATGTCTATTTCCTCTCCTCCTCTCTCTCCTCCACCTCTCAACCTCTCCCTCCATGTCTATTTTCTCTCATCCTTTCTCTCCTCCCGTCTTTTTCTGTCTGTCTGGAGGTGAGTTAGAAGTCCCTTTGAGGGTCGATGGGGGTTTGGCTCCTAAAGGCCCACACTCTGCTGCTTCAGGGAATCAAGTTCTCCTGAGTGATGGCTTTGGGGACCTCTGTGTGTGTGTGTGTGTGTGTGTGTGTGTGTGTGTGTGTGTGTGTGTGTGTGTGTGCATGTGCGTGTGCGTGTGCGCGCGAGCACGCGAGCGAGCGAGCGAGAGAGAGAGAGATACTCCTGAGTTCTGTATTTGGGGGTCAGAGTGGTCCCCAAAGAGATGTGAAACAGCAAAAGGTGTATGCATGTGTGAACCTGCGTGTGTGTTCACCTCAACCTTAGAATAGGTTGAGGATAGTATGACCTAATAATCTGATTACAGTTTTTTTCGATTGCTAAACGACAGTGGACACAACTGGAGTCACATGTGCCAAACTCTAACTACAGTCTGCACAGCAGCAGTTCATGTGGACCAAACTCTAACTACAGTCTACACAGCAGCAGTTCATGTGGACCAAACTCTAACTACAGTCTACACAGCAGCAGTTCATGTGGACCAAACTCTAACTGAGTCTGCACAGCAGCAGTTTTGGACCAAACTCTAACTAGTCTGAACAGCAGCAGTTCATGTGGACCAAACTCTAACTACAGTCTACACAGCAGCAGTTCATGTGGACAAAACTCTAACTACAGTCTACACAGCAGCAGTTCATGTGGACCAAACTCTAGTTCCTTTTTCATTGCTTGAACACAGTTTTCAAAACTCTACACACTTATCCCATGACTTTAACCACAACCTGCACAACACTGTGGATTTACAGCACTTTGTTCAAATGCTAACACACTGCTGTCAAAACTGTGAGCCACACATTCAAAACGGAATAGATTTCAGCCTTGTGCCTTTCAAACACTGCTGATTGCAATTTCAGCTGAAAGGCTAAGCAGGTGTCTTGTTTTAGACTTGTTAGTGAACACACACACATATTACAGTATATATAGGTAGCTCAGAAAGACTCATTTTGGAAATGGAACAAGGAAGATGGGTTCGTGGAGGGAGAAGGGTGGCAGGGAGAGGGCGGATGCGTGGAGGAAGACAAAGAAGACAAAGAGCTGTTATTTCAGATGAAATAAGGGCTACACTTATAGACCATGTCGTGAACCATGGTCTCTCATTGAGAGAGGCAGGGTTGAGGGTGCAACCCAATCTGCAAAGATCCACAGTGGCATCTGTAATGCAAATTTTCCATCATGCAAACAGGTGAGAGTTACATCCTTACAGTAAATGAAAACATTACAGGAATCTATTTTGTATTGCAATTATAGAATATTTACACAGATATATATTACAGTAAGTTTGACTGTAAAATATATTTTTACAACAGGACCCAAAGGCTGCCCCCAACAGGGGGAAGAGGAAAAATATTTTCAGATGCGCAGGAAAATGCTATTGTTGACATGGTTGTTGTCAACAATGCAATAAAACTGCGGGAGATTCAAGATAGAGTGCTGGCGGATAATGATATATTTGAAAATGTTCATTCTGTCAGCACAACAACTATTGCTCGAGTCCTAAAGAAACACCAAGTTACAATGAAACAGTTATACACTGTACCGTTCGAGAGAAACAGTGAACGGGTAAAAGAGCAAAGATACCAATATGTCCAGGTAAGACGTCTGAGGTTACGTACACAGCTATACAAAATATTTACAGTAAAAAAAACACTAGCATTTCTACAGTAAAACTGTGCACTTACTGTTTTTCAGAGAGTAATGGAGGTGGAAGCACTGGAAAGACCACATTGATTTGTATTTATCGATGAAGCTGGATTTAACCTTGCCAAAACACAGCGCAGAGGAAGGAATGTTATAGGTCAAAGGGCCACTGTGGAGGTTCCAGGCCAAAGGGGGAAATATCACCATGTGTGCTGCAATGGCCAATGATGGTTTGCTTCTCAACACACCACTCATTGGCCCATACAACACAGAAAGGCTTATAGCTTTCCTAGAACAGCTCTATGCTCAGCTAGTGCCAGCAGAACAGGGGGAACCAGTAAGAAACCCCCAAGTTTTTGTCATAGTTTGCGATAACGTTGCTTTTCACCACTCTGCAGCTGTCACAGATTGGTTTGCAGCACATCACAGATTTATGGTTTTGTACCTGCCTGCATATTCACCCTTCCTCAACCCAATAGAGGAGTTTTTCTCTGCCTGGAGGTGGAAAGTGTTTGGTCACCACCCACAAGACCAAATGTCTCTTTTGGAAGCCATGCGTGCCGGATGTGAGGACACGAGTACAGAGGACTGCCAGGGATGGATAAGGCACTCCAGAAGGTTCTTCCCCAGGTGCATGGCAAGAGAAAACATTAGATGTGATGTTGAAGAAAACCTGTGGCCTGATGCTAGAGAAAGGCAGGATTAGCCCCTCAATTATTTGTTGGAATTACAGTATGTACTTTTAGTTTCTACCTTTTTTTTCTCATTACTGTAATTCCGTAAATTACTACAGACTATTGAAGCAAACTGCAAATTTTCATTTACCTTAAAGAATTGTTATGTTCTAAAATTTTAATAAATCATGTGAAAGAATGTCACTCTTTTCTTTGAAGAAAATATGACTTTGTATGAAGTCACTGAAATTGTTCAAACTGTAAAGATGAAAAGTTTGTATTTTCTGTATTGGTGTTTGATGCTAGTGTTTTTACTCTCAGTGTGTTCTGAGTGACAGTGTGTGTTATCTCAGTGAGGGTTGTGCATAGTGTTTGGCTGCACTGAGCGTGTTTTGAGCCATGTGTTAAGAGTTGTGTTGCTTGGAATGAGTTTTGCAGGTGATGTGAACTGTTTAGCTCAGGTGACTGTTGGTAGTGCAGACTGTAGTTAGAGTTTTGCACATGTGACTCCAGTTGTGCCCACTGTCGTTTAGCAATCGAAAAAAACTATAATAATCTGTTGACATTTAAGGATGAGAAGGACTAGAGATGGTATGAAAGGGACCTGGCTGTCAGCGATTGGGTGCAGAGATGTACCGGAGTCAGGCGCAGGACACAGGTTTGAGCAACACAACGGAGTTTACTCAAAAAAGTCAAGCAAGAGTCCAAATAGGAAAATACATACACACTAACACCTACAACAACCACTAAGACACCAACAATCACGGACAGAACAGAAATGTATGCCAGAGGGTTAAATAAGGAACATGATATGGGAATTGAAACCAGGTGAGATTAATACAGACAAAACTAAACTAAACTGAAACATGGATCGTGGTGACTAGAAAGCCGGTGACATCGACCGCCGAACAAGGAGAAGGGCCGACTTCGGCGCTATATGTACCAAGTGTCTCAGAGTCGGATGGCTGATTTAGGATCAGTTTTGCCTTGTAGATCACAATGAATAAGATTACATATACAGAGGGGACCTGACCTGAGATCAGCACTCCTACTCTGAGATGCTTGATACATATGAATCCTGAGGTGTTCAGGGCTGACAAGTATACAGCTGTAAATATCCTGCATTTATTATTAGTATACAGGTCAGTCAACACTAGAGAGGTTTCCATGGCAGGGACAATACCAGGTGCTGACAACCTTGGAAAATATGCTCGTACACACACTCGTACACACACTCGTACACACACTCGTACACACACACACACACACACACACACACACACACACACACACACACACACACACACACACACACACACACACACACACACACACACACACACAGCACTCTTCAAACAGTCCTCAGACAGAGACTTGAGTCTGACGCCTACTTATCAACACCTTTACAAACTTCAGGGGTCAGGTCACACTGTGTGTGTGCGCGCGAATATGGAGTTTAAATCATGACCAGGGCGACAGAAAGAAAATCAACTGCTTCCAATTTAGGCAGCAATCACAGATAGAATCTGACAAGACATCACAATAGGGACAGACCGAATCTGCATGGACAGAATTTACTGTAACATGATGACATCATAACAAGGGAATTTGACATGATGACTTCACAATAGGGCCAGACAAAATCTACAATGATAGCATTTGTTATAATGAAATCCCTGTAGGGCCACACTGAATATGGCATGAGGACATCACAATAGGGCCGGACAGAATATTTTATAACTTTATAAAAAAACAAATACCAAAGATGACTAGCTACAGGTTGACAGATTGAACAAGCAGACAATTCAGGCATCAACTGCTTGTTGTTTTGATTCTCAATTTCCCCAGTGCAATAGTATTCTGAAACATCCAATAGGCTTCATCTGTGACCCAACAGGACTTACCAGAGTGTCCTGACCAGACAACCACGGTAACATCCCGTGACCCGCCTTTCCTCTCTTTCCTTTTTGCTCTGTCTCTCTCCCTTTCCCTCTCTCCCTGTCCCTCACTCCCTCACTCTGTTTACCTCTCCCTCTCTCTTTTTCAAACTATCTAACCCATTCCTTACCTGGTGTGAGTTTCCCCAATGCATTACGTATCCTCCTCTCTGTTATCCTCAGCAATGTCTCTAAATCCATGAGCGACACAAACACCCTCCATGGACCCCCGGTTATATCTCTCCACTCCCCCTTCCCTATATCACACCCAGAGCTAGGAATGTCTCTGTTGTGTCATACAGTCATCAGGACCTCATAAGAATCACTGAGAGAGAAAGCGAGAGAGAGAGAAAGAGCAAGTGAGAGAGAGAGAGAGAGAGAGAGAGAGAGAGAGAGGGAGAGAGAGAGAGAGAAAGAGAGAGAGAGAGAGTGAGAGAGAGAGAGAGAGAATGGCCACCAGGAATGTTGTTGACTGGGGTCCTTATAAGTCTGTCTACTGGCTCCACTTCTGATGCTGTTGAAGCTTAGCAGAGATATCTGCACTGGTATCTGTCCTCACTTCCACACCCACTATGACAACATATAGACCCGAAGGGAAACCTCTAAACCCTTACCACGACCATGAGTTTGTGTTTCAGTGAGGAGCAATCGAAGACATGGGAGAATCATAAGCAGCTTTCAGATACTGGATAATGTATTAGAGAACAAACTAAACATGAAAACAGAAGTAGAGAAAACATAGATGTACATCAGTGTAGAGTGGCTGTTTAAAGATATGTGTCTGCAGACAACAGCGTTTGTAGGTTTAAGTGAGAAGAGATCAGGAGAAAGGTTGTATTTCGTGTAGAGTTAGTAATTCGGATTCGGATGATAAGCTAATGAGAGCACACTAACATGGTATGCACACACACACACACACAGGTCACTTGTGATACAAGTCAGTAAACTAACGTTTACCCTAACCCTAACCCTAAACCTAACGTTTACCCTAACCCTAACCCTAAACCTAACGTTTACCCTAACCCTAAACCTAACGTTTACCCGAACCCTAACTCCTAACCCTAAAACTAACTCTAACATATTTCGAACACTTATTCTAACCTTAACCCTAATCCACCTAGAAATAGCATTTGACCTCGTGGGTATTAACAAAATGTCCTCAGTTGGTCAAATTTTTGTTTGTTTACTATTCTTGTGGGCACTTTTGGTCCCCACAAGAATAGTTAAACACACACACAGATGCACATGGGGCACTGCACCACAACATCTAATTTACAACCTAACAATTGTATCTGTAGCTTTTATTTTAAGTAAGCATTTCACTGTAATACCTGTTGTATTCGGCGCACGTGACAAACTTTGATTTGATTTGAAATGGAGAAATGTATATTTCTGAACCCTCTTGGACATAAGCAGCAGCGAGATAAGAAAAGACCCTCATTGATTTAACAATTATTTAAACAAAAATGACATTTTGCTCTGTCAGAATTATACAGTACACGTCATCAACTGTGTCATCATTTGGAATCTGTTAAAAAGGTCAACAAAGTCATTTGTGATGCCATCAATTGGGATCTGTTAAAATGACCAAACAGTGATGTCATAATGAGACTAATTTAGAATGGTTAACAACGTCCTTTGTGATGTCATAATGAGAAACCATCAGAATGGTCAACTAAACCCTGTAATGTCATTACGTAATAAGAATCAATCACAACGGCAAGTAGAGGAAGGTGTATGCCATCTAAACTCCTCTTAGACATACAGAACAGGAGAGGCAGCAGGGCAAACCGCAGCACGTTATGTATTGGGCACACACCTTTAACACCAGCCAGCAGACTAAGAGGAAGTGTGGTGGGTGGTAAAAATATATATGCCTCAGGCCCGGGCCACAGAGTCACAGAAGAGAGAGATAGAGAGAGAGCGAAACAGAGAGACATGAAATGAGAGAGAAAGAGAGAAGAGAATAGAGAAGAGAGCTACCACTTACCACTATTGATTTGATATTGCGCATACACAAACATACACATACACTTAAATACTCACACACACACACACTGACATATCAACCTCAGCAGTAAGAACTCCCACAGGACTTGTACTAATAGTGCAGTTCAGAGAAAAAAGAGAAATGGACAATTCAGCAAATCTCCCTTTTCTCTTCTTTTTCCGGTCTGGGGCTGTCCAGCTCAATGTATCATTGTATATAAAGGTGTTTTCCAGTCTAGGGTTGTCCAGGTCAATGTATCATTGTATATAATGGTGTTTCCAGTCTGGGGTGTTTCTGGTTTGGGGCAGCTCAATGTATCATTGTATATAAAGGTGTTTTCCAGTCTGGGGTTGTCCAGCTCAATGTATCATTGTATATAATGGTGTTTTCCAGTCTGGGGCTGTCCAGCTCAATGTATCATTGTATATAAAGGTGTTTCCAGTCTGGGGCTGTCCAGCTCAATGTATCATTGTATATAAAGGTGTTTCCAGTCTGGGGCTGTCCAGCTCAATGTATCATTGTATATAAAGGTGTTTCCAGTCTGGGGCTGTCCAGCTCAATGTATCATTGTATATAAAGGTGTTTCCAGTCTGGGGCTGTCCAGCTCAATGTATCATTGTATATAAAGGTGTTTTCCAGTCTGGGGCTGGGCAGCTCAATGTATCATTGTATATAAAGGTGTTTCCAGTCTGGGGCTGTCCAGCTCAATGTATCATTGTATATAAAGGTGTTTCCAGTCTGGGGCTGTCCAGCTCAATGTATCATTGTATATAAAGGTGTTTCCAGTCTGGGGCTGTCCAGCTCAATGTATCATTGTATATAAAGGTGTTTCCAGTCTGGGGCTGTCCAGCTCAATGTATCATTGTATATAAAGGTGTTTCCAGTCTGGGGCTGTCCAGCTCAATGTATCATTGTATATAAAGGTGTTTCCAGTCTGGGGCTGTCCAGCTCAATGTATCATTGTATATAAAGTTGTTTCCAGTCTGGGGCTGTCCAGCTCAATGTATCATTGTATATAAAGGTGTTTCCGGTCTGGGGCTGTCCAGCTCAATGTATCATTGTATATAAAGGTGTTTCCAGTCTGGGGCTGTCCAGCTCAATGTATCATTGTATATAAAGGTGTTTCCAGTCTGGGGCTGTCCAGCTCAATGTATCATTGTATATAAAGGTGTTTCCAGTCTGGGGTGTCCAGCTCAATGTATCATTGTATATAAAGGTGTTTCCAGTCTGGGGCTGTCCAGCTCAATGTATCATTGTATATAAAGTTGTTTCCAGCTCTGGGGCTGTCCAGCTCAATGTATCATTGTATATAAAGGTGTTTCCAGTCTGGGGCTGTCCAGCTCAATGTATCATTGTATATAAAGTGTCCAGCTCAATGTATCATTGTATATAAAGGTGTTTCCAGTCTGGGGCTGTCCAGCTCAATGTATCATTGTATATAAAGGTGTTTCCAGTCTGGGGCTGTCCAGCTCAATGTATCATTGTATATAAAGGTGTTTCCAGTCTGGGGCTGTAGCTCAATGTATCATTGTATATAAAGGTGTTTCCAGTCTGGGGCTGTCCAGCTCAATGTATCATTGTATATAAAGGTGTTTCCAGTCTGGGGCTGTCCAGCTCAATGTATCATTGTATATAAAGGTGTTTCCAGTCTGGGGCTGTCCAGCTCAATGTATCATTGTATATAAAGGTGTTTCCAGTCTGGGGCTGTCCAGCTCAATGTATCATTGTATATAAAGGTGTTTCCAGTCTGGGGCTGTCCAGCTCAATGTATCATTGTATATAAAGGTGTTTCCAGTCTGGGGCTGTCCAGCTCAATGTATCATTGTATATAAAGGTGTTTCCAGTCTGGGGCTGTCCAGCTCAATGTATCATTGTATATAAAGGTGTTTCCAGTCTGGGGCTGTCAGCTCAATGTATCATTGTATATAAAGTTGTTTCCGGTCTGGGGCTGTCCAGCTCAATGTATCATTGTATATAAAGGTGTTTCCAGTCTGGGGCTGTCCAGCTCAATGTATCATTGTATATAAAGGTGTTTCCAGTCTGGGGCTGTCAGCTCAATGTATCATTGTATATAAAGGTGTTTCCAGTCTGGGGCTGTCCAGCTCAATGTATCATTGTATATAAAGGTGTTTCCAGTCTGGGGCTGTCCAGCTCAATGTATCATTGTATATAAAGGTGTTTCCAGTCTGGGGCTGTCCAGCTCAATGTATCATTGTATATAAAGGTGTTTCCAGTCTGGGGCTGTCCAGCTCAATGTATCATTGTATATAAAGGTGTTTCCAGTCTGGGGCTGTCCAGCTCAATGTATCATTGTATATAAAGGTGTTTCCGGTCTGGGGCTGTCCAGCTCAATGTATCATTGTATATAAAGGTGTTTCCAGTCTGGGGCTGTCCAGCTCAATGTATCATTGTATATAAAGGTGTTTCCAGTCTGGGGCTGTCCAGCTCAATGTATCATTGTATATAAAGGTGTTTCCAGTCTGGGGCTGTCCAGCTCAATGTATCATTGTATATAAAGTTGTTTCCAGTCTGGGGTGGGCAGCTCAATGTATCATTGTATATAAAGGTGTTTCCAGTCTGGGGCTGTCCAGCTCAATGTATCATTGTATATAAAGGTGTTTCCAGTCTGGGGCTGTCCAGCTCAATGTATCATTGTATATAAAGGTGTTTCCAGTCTGGGGCTGTCAGCTCAATGTATCATTGTATATAAAGGTGTTTCCAGTCTGGGGCTGTCCAGCTCAATGTATCATTGTATATAAAGGTGTTTCCAGTCTGGGGCTGTCCAGCTCAATGTATCATTGTATATAAAGGTGTTTCCAGTCTGGGGCTGTCCAGCTCAATGTATCATTGTATATAAAGGTGTTTTCCAGTCTGGGGCTGTCCAGCTCAATGTATCATTGTATATAAAGGTGTTTCCAGTCTGGGGCTGTCCAGCTCAATGTATCATTGTATATAAAGGTGTTTCCAGTCTGGGGTGGGCAGCTCAATGTATCATTGTATATAAAGGTGTTTCCAGTCTGGGGCTGTCCAGCTCAATGTATCATTGTATATAAAGGTGTTTCCAGTCTGGGGCTGTCCAGCTCAATGTATCATTGTATATAAAGGTGTTTCCAGTCTGGGGCTGTCCAGCTCAATGTATCATTGTATATAAAGGTGTTTCCAGTCTGGGGCTGTCCAGCTCAATGTATCATTGTATATAAAGTTGTTTCCAGTCTGGGGCTGTCCAGCTCAATGTATCATTGTATATAAAGGTGTTTCCAGTCTGGGGCTGTCCAGCTCAATGTATCATTGTATATAAAGGTGTTTCCAGTCTGGGGCTGTCCAGCTCAATGTATCATTGTATATAAAGGTGTTTCCAGTCTGGGGCTGTCCAGCTCAATGTATCATTGTATATAAAGGTGTTTCCAGTCTGGGGCTGTCCAGCTCAATGTATCATTGTATATAAAGGTGTTTCCAGTCTGGGGCTGTCCAGCTCAATGTATCATTGTATATAAAGGTGTTTCCAGTCTGGGGCTGTCCAGCTCAATGTATCATTGTATATAAAGGTGTTTCCAGTCTGGGGCTGTCAGCTCAATGTATCATTGTATATAAAGTTGTTTCCAGTCTGGGGCTGTCAGCTCAATGTATCATTGTATATAAAGGTTTCCAGTCTGGGGCTGTCCAGCTCAATGTATCATTGTATATAAAGGTGTTTCCAGTCTGGGGCTGTCCAGCTCAATGTATCATTGTATATAAAGGTGTTTCCAGTCTGGGGCTGTCCAGCTCAATGTATCATTGTATATAAAGGTGTTTCCAGTCTGGGGCTGTCCAGCTCAATGTATCATTGTATATAAAGGTGTTTCCAGTCTGGGGCTGTCCAGCTCAATGTATCATTGTATATAAAGGTGTTTCCAGTCTGGGGCTGTCCAGCTCAATGTATCATTGTATATAAAGGTGTTTCCAGTCTGGGGCTGTCCAGCTCAATGTATCATTGTATATAAAGTGTTTCCAGTCTGGGGCTGGCAGCTCAATGTATCATTGTATATAAAGGTGTTTCCAGTCTGGGGCTGTCCAGCTCAATGTATCATTGTATATAAAGGTGTTTCCAGTCTGGGGCTGTCCAGCTCAATGTATCATTGTATATAAAGGTGTTTCCAGTCTGGGGCTGTCCAGCTCAATGTATCATTGTATATAAAGGTGTTTCCAGTCTGGGGCTGTCCAGCTCAATGTATCATTGTATATAAAGTGTTTCCAGTCTGGGGCTGTCCAGCTCAATGTATCATTGTATATAAAGGTGTTTCCAGTCTGGGGCTGTCCAGCTCAATGTATCATTGTATATAAAGGTGTTTCCAGTCTGGGGCTGTCCAGCTCAATGTATCATTGTATATAAAGGTGTTTCCAGTCTGGGGCTGTCCAGCTCAATGTATCATTGTATATAAAGGTGTTTCCAGTCTGGGGCTGTCCAGCTCAATGTATCATTGTATATAAAGGTGTTTCCAGTCTGGGGCTGTCCAGCTCAATGTATCATTGTATATAAAGGTGTTTCCAGTCTGGGGCTGTCCAGCTCAATGTATCATTGTATATAAAGGTGTTTCCAGTCTGGGGCTGTCCAGCTCAATGTATCATTGTATATAAAGGTGTTTCCAGTCTGGGGCTGTCCAGCTCAATGTATCATTGTATATAAAGGTGTTTCCAGTCTGGGGCTGTCCAGCTCAATGTATCATTGTATATAAAGGTGTTTCCAGTCTGGGGCTGTCCAGCTCAATGTATCATTGTATATAAAGGTGTTTCCAGTCTGGGGCTGTCCAGCTCAATGTATCATTGTATATAAAGTTGTTTCCAGTCTGGGGTGGGAAGCTCAATGTATCATTGTATATAAAGGTGTTTCCAGTCTGGGGCTGTCCAGCTCAATGTATCATTGTATATAAAGTTGTTTCCAGTCTGGGGCTGTCCAGCTCAATGTATCATTGTATATAAAGGTGTTTCCAGTCTGGGGCTGTCCAGCTCAATGTATCATTGTATATAAAGGTGTTTCCAGTCTGGGGCTGTCCAGCTCAATGTATCATTCTATATAAAGGTGTTTCCAGTCTGGGGCTGTCCAGCTCAATGTATCATTGTATATAAAGGTGTTTCCAGTCTGGGGCTGTCCAGCTCAATGTATCATTGTATATAAAGGTGTTTCCAGTCTGGGGCTGTCAGCTCAATGTATCATTGTATATAAAGGTGTTTCCAGTCTGGGGCTGTCCAGCTCAATGTATCATTGTATATAAAGGTGTTTCCAGTCTGGGGCTGTCCAGCTCAATGTATCATTGTATATAAAGGTGTTTCCAGTCTGGGGCTGTCCAGCTCAATGTATCATTGTATATAAAGGTGTTTCCAGTCTGGGGCTGTCCAGCTCAATGTATCATTGTATATAAAGGTGTTTCCAGTCTGGGGCTGTCCAGCTCAATGTATCATTGTATATAAAGGTGTTTCCAGTCTGGGGCTGTCCAGCTCAATGTATCATTGTATATAAAGGTGTTTCCAGTCTGGGGCTGTCCAGCTCAATGTATCATTGTATATAAAGGTGTTTCCAGTCTGGGGCTGTCCAGCTCAATGTATCATTGTATATAAAGGTGTTTCCAGTCTGGGGCTGTCCAGCTCAATGTATCATTGTATATAAAGGTGTTTCCAGTCTGGGGCTGTCCAGCTCAATGTATCATTGTATATAAAGGTGTTTCCAGTCTGGGGCTGGGCATTGTATATAATGCTCAATCAATGTATCATTGTATATAAAGGTGTTTCCAGTCTGGGGCTGTCCAGCTCAATGTATCATTGTATATAAAGGTGTTTCCAGTCTGGGGCTGTCCAGCTCAATGTATCATTGTATATAAATATAAAGTGTTTCCAGTCTGGGGCTGTCCAGCTCAATGTATCATTGTATATAAAGGTGTTTCCAGTCTGGGGCTGTCCAGCTCAATGTATCATTGTATATAAAGGTGTTTCCAGTCTGGGGCTGTCCAGCTCAATGTATCATTGTATATAAAGGTGTTTCCAGTCTGGGGCTGTCCAGCTCAATGTATCATTGTATATAAAGGTGTTTCCAGTCTGGGGCTGTCCAGCTCAATGTATCATTGTATATAAAGGTGTTTCCAGTCTGGGGCTGTCCAGCTCAATGTATCATTGTATATAAAGGTGTTTCCAGTCTGGGGCTGTCCAGCTCAATGTATCATTGTATATAAAGGTGTTTCCAGTCTGGGGCTGTCCAGCTCAATGTATCATTGTATATAAAGGTGTTTCCAGTCTGGGGCTGTCCAGCTCAATGTATCATTGTATATAAAGGTGTTTCCAGTCTGGGGCTGTCAGCTCAATGTATCATTGTATATAAAGGTGTTTCCAGTCTGGGGCTGTCCAGCTCAATGTATCATTGTATATAAAGGTGTTTCCAGTCTGGGGCTGTCCAGCTCAATGTATCATTGTATATAAAGGTGTTTCCAGTCTGGGGCTGTCCAGCTCAATGTATCATTGTATATAAAGGTGTTTCCAGTCTGGGGCTGTCCAGCTCAATGTATCATTGTATATAAAGGTGTTTCCAGTCTGGGGCTGTCCAGCTCAATGTATCATTGTATATAAAGGTGTTTCCGGTCTGGGGCTGTCCAGCTCAATGTATCATTGTATATAAAGTTGTTTCCAGTCTGGGGTGTCCAGCTCAATGTATCATTGTATATAAAGGTGTTTCCAGTCTGGGGCTGTCCAGCTCAATGTATCATTGTATATAAAGGTGTTTCCAGTCTGGGGCTGTCCAGCTCAATGTATCATTGTATATAAAGGTGTTTCCAGTCTGGGGCTGTCCAGCTCAATGTATCATTGTATATAAAGGTGTTTCCAGTCTGGGGCTGTCCAGCTCAATGTATCATTGTATATAAAGGTGTTTCCAGTCTGGGGCTGTCCAGCTCAATGTATCATTGTATATAAAGGTGTTTCCAGTCTGGGGCTGTCCAGCTCAATGTATCATTGTATATAAAGGTGTTTCCAGTCTGGGGCTGTCCAGCTCAATGTATCATTGTATATAATGGTGTTTTCCAGTCTGGGGCTGTCCAGCTCAATGTATCATTGTATATAAATTGTTTCCAGTCTGGGGCTGTCCAGCTCAATGTATCATTGTATATAAAGGTGTTTCCGGTCTGGGGCTGTCCAGGTCAATGTATCATTGTATATAAAGGTGTTTCCAGTCTGGGGCTGTCCAGCTCAATGTATCATTGTATATAAAGGTGTTTCCAGTCTGGGGCTGTCCAGCTCAATGTATCATTGTATATAAAGGTGTTTCCAGTCTGGGGCTGTCCAGCTCAATGTATCATTGTATATAAAGGTGTTTCCAGTCTGGGGCTGTCCAGCTCAATGTATCATTGTATATAAAGGTGTTTCCAGTCTGGGGCTGTCCAGCTCAATGTATCATTGTATATAAAGGTGTTTTCCAGTCTGGGGCTGTCCAGCTCAATGTATCATTGTATATAAAGTTGTTTCCAGTCTGGGGTGGGCAGCTCAATGTATCATTGTATATAAAGGTGTTTCCAGTCTGGGGCTGTCCAGCTCAATGTATCATTGTATATAAAGTTGTTTCCAGTCTGGGGTGGGCAGCTCAATGTATCATTGTATATAAAGGTGTTTCCAGTCTGGGGCTGTCCAGCTCAATGTATCATTGTATATAAAGGTGTTTCCAGTCTGGGGCTGTCCAGCTCAATGTATCATTGTATATAAAGGTGTTTCCAGTCTGGGGCTGTCCAGCTCAATGTATCATTGTATATAAAGGTGTTTCCAGTCTGGGGCTGTCCAGCTCAATGTATCATTGTATATAAAGGTGTTTCCGGTCTGGGGCTGTCCAGCTCAATGTATCATTGTATATAAAGGTGTTTCCAGTCTGGGGCTGTCCAGCTCAATGTATCATTGTATATAAAGGTGTTTCCAGTCTGGGGCTGTCCAGCTCAATGTATCATTGTATATAAAGGTGTTTCCAGTCTGGGGCTGTCCAGCTCAATGTATCATTGTATATAAAGGTGTTTCCAGTCTGGGGCTGTCCAGCTCAATGTATCATTGTATATAAAGGTGTTTCCAGTCTGGGGCTGTCCAGCTCAATGTATCATTGTATATAAAGGTGTTTCCAGTCTGGGGCTGTCCAGCTCAATGTATCATTGTATATAAAGGTGTTTCCAGTCTGGGGCTGTCCAGCTCAATGTATCATTGTATATAAAGGTGTTTCCAGTCTGGGGCTGTCCAGCTCAATGTATCATTGTATATAAAGGTGTTTCCAGTCTGGGGCTGTCCAGCTCAATGTATCATTGTATATAAAGGTGTTTCCAGTCTGGGGCTGTCCAGCTCAATGTATCATTGTATATAAAGGTGTTTCCAGTCTGGGGCTGTCCAGCTCAATGTATCATTGTATATAAAGGTGTTTCCAGTCTGGGGCTGTCCAGCTCAATGTATCATTGTATATAAAGGTGTTTCCAGTCTGGGGCTGTCCAGCTCAATGTATCATTGTATATAAAGGTGTTTCCAGTCTGGGGCTGTCCAGCTCAATGTATCATTGTATATAAAGGTGTTTCCAGTCTGGGGCTGTCCAGCTCAATGTATCATTGTATATAAAGGTGTTTCCAGTCTGGGGCTGTCCAGCTCAATGTATCATTGTATATAAAGGTGTTTCCAGTCTGGGGCTGTCCAGCTCAATGTATCATTGTATATAAAGGTGTTTCCAGTCTGGGGCTGTCCAGCTCAATGTATCATTGTATATAAAGGTGTTTCCAGTCTGGGGCTGTCCAGCTCAATGTATCATTGTATATAAAGTGTTTCCAGTCTGGGGCTGTCCAGCTCAATGTATCATTGTATATAAAGGTGTTTCCAGTCTGGGGCTGTCCAGCTCAATGTATCATTGTATATAAAGGTGTTTCCAGTCTGGGGCTGTCCAGCTCAATGTATCATTGTATATAAAGGTGTTTCCAGTCTGGGGCTGTCCAGCTCAATGTATCATTGTATATAAAGGTGTTTCCAGTCTGGGGCTGTCCAGCTCAATGTATCATTGTATATAAAGGTGTTTCCAGTCTGGGGCTGTCCAGCTCAATGTATCATTGTATATAAAGGTGTTTCCAGTCTGGGGCTGTCCAGCTCAATGTATCATTGTATATAAAGGTGTTTCCAGTCTGGGGCTGTCCAGCTCAATGTATCATTGTATATAAAGGTGTTTCCAGTCTGGGGCTGTCCAGCTCAATGTATCATTGTATATAAAGTTGTTTCCAGTCTGGGGCTGTCCAGCTCAATGTATCATTGTATATAAAGGTGTTTCCAGTCTGGGGCTGTCCAGCTCAATGTATCATTGTATATAAAGGTGTTTCCAGTCTGGGGCTGTCCAGCTCAATGTATCATTGTATATAAAGTTTGTTTCAGTCTGGGGCTGTCCAGCTCAATGTATCATTGTATATAAAGGTGTTTCCAGTCTGGGGCTGTCCAGCTCAATGTATCATTGTATATAAAGTGTTTCCAGTCTGGGGCTGTCCAGCTCAATGTATCATTGTATATAAAGGTGTTTCCAGTCTGGGGCTGTCCAGCTCAATGTATCATTGTATATAAAGGTGTTTCCAGTCTGGGGCTGTCCAGCTCAATGTATCATTGTATATAAAGGTGTTTCCAGTCTGGGGCTGTCCAGCTCAATGTATCATTGTATATAAAGGTGTTTCCAGTCTGGGGCTGTCCAGCTCAATGTATCATTGTATATAAAGGTGTTTCCAGTCTGGGGCTGTCCAGCTCAATGTATCATTGTATATAAAGGTGTTTCCAGTCTGGGGCTGTCCAGCTCAATGTATCATTGTATATAAAGGTGTTTCCAGTCTGGGGCTGTCCAGCTCAATGTATCATTGTATATAAAGGTGTTTCCAGTCTGGGGCTGTCCAGCTCAATGTATCATTGTATATAAAGGTGTTTCCAGTCTGGGGCTGTCCAGCTCAATGTATCATTGTATATAAAGGTGTTTCCAGTCTGGGGCTGTCCAGCTCAATGTATCATTGTATATAAAGGTGTTTCCAGTCTGGGGCTGTCCAGCTCAATGTATCATTGTATATAAAGGTGTTTCCAGTCTGGGGCTGTCCAGCTCAATGTATCATTGTATATAAAGGTGTTTCCAGTCTGGGGTGGGCAGCTCAATGTATCATTGTATATAAAGGTGTTTCCAGTCTGGGGCTGTCCAGCTCAATGTATCATTGTATATAAAGGTGTTTCCAGTCTGGGGCTGTCCAGCTCAATGTATCATTGTATATAAAGGTGTTTCCAGTCTGGGGCTGTCCAGCTCAATGTATCATTGTATATAAAGGTGTTTCCGGTCTGGGGCTGTCCAGCTCAATGTATCATTGTATATAAAGGTGTTTCCAGTCTGGGGCTGTCCAGCTCAATGTATCATTGTATATAAAGGTGTTTCCAGTCTGGGGCTGTCCAGCTCAATGTATCATTGTATATAAAGGTGTTTCCAGTCTGGGGCTGTCCAGCTCAATGTATCATTGTATATAAAGGTGTTTCCAGTCTGGGGCTGTCCAGCTCAATGTATCATTGTATATAAAGGTGTTTCCAGTCTGGGGCTGTCCAGCTCAATGTATCATTGTATATAAAGGTGTTTCCAGTCTGGGGCTGTCCAGCTCAATGTATCATTGTATATAAAGGTGTTTCCAGTCTGGGGCTGTCCAGCTCAATGTATCATTGTATATAAAGGTGTTTCCAGTCTGGGGCTGTCCAGCTCAATGTATCATTGTATATAAAGGTGTTTCCAGTCTGGGGCTGTCCAGCTCAATGTATCATTGTATATAAAGGTGTTTCCAGTCTGGGGCTGTCCAGCTCAATGTATCATTGTATATAAAGGTGTTTCCAGTCTGGGGCTGTCCAGCTCAATGTATCATTGTATATAAAGGTGTTTCCAGTCTGGGGCTGTCCAGCTCAATGTATCATTGTATATAAAGGTGTTTCCAGTCTGGGGCTGTCCAGCTCAATGTATCATTGTATATAAAGGTGTTTCCAGTCTGGGGTGGGCAGCTCAATGTATCATTGTATATAAAGTTGTTTCCAGTCTGGGGCTGTCCAGCTCAATGTATCATTGTATATAAAGGTGTTTCCAGTCTGGGGCTGTCCAGCTCAATGTATCATTGTATATAAAGGTGTTTCCAGTCTGGGGCTGTCCAGCTCAATGTATCATTGTATATAAAGGTGTTTCCAGTCTGGGGCTGTCCAGCTCAATGTATCATTGTATATAAAGGTGTTTCCAGTCTGGGGCTGTCCAGCTCAATGTATCATTGTATATAAAGTTTGTTTCCAGTCTGGGGCTGTCCAGCTCAATGTATCATTGTATATAAAGTTGTTTCCAGTCTGGGGCTGTCCAGCTCAATGTATCATTGTATATAAAGGTGTTTCCGGTCTGGGGCTGTCCAGCTCAATGTATCATTGTATATAAAGGTGTTTCCAGTCTGGGGCTGTCCAGCTCAATGTATCATTGTATATAAAGGTGTTTCCAGTCTGGGGCTGTCCAGCTCAATGTATCATTGTATATAAAGGTGTTTCCGGTCTGGGGCTGTCCAGCTCAATGTATCATTGTATATAAAGGTGTTTCCAGTCTGGGGTGTCCAGCTCAATGTATCATTGTATATAAAGTGTTTCCAGTCTGGGGCTGTCCAGCTCAATGTATCATTGTATATAAAGGTGTTTCCAGTCTGGGGCTGTCCAGCTCAATGTATCATTGTATATAAAGGTGTTTTCCAGTCTGGGGCTGTCCAGCTCAATGTATCATTGTATATAAAGGTGTTTCCAGTCTGGGGCTGTCCAGCTCAATGTATCATTGTATATAAAGGTGTTTCCAGTCTGGGGCTGTCCAGCTCAATGTATCATTGTATATAAAGGTGTTTCCAGTCTGGGGCTGTCCAGCTCAATGTATCATTGTATATAAAGGTGTTTCCAGTCTGGGGCTGTCCAGCTCAATGTATCATTGTATATAAAGGTGTTTCCAGTCTGGGGCTGTCCAGCTCAATGTATCATTGTATATAAAGGTGTTTCCAGTCTGGGGCTGTCCAGCTCAATGTATCATTGTATATAAAGGTGTTTCCAGTCTGGGGCTGTCCAGCTCAATGTATCATTGTATATAAAGGTGTTTCCAGTCTGGGGCTGTCCAGCTCAATGTATCATTGTATATAAAGGTGTTTCCAGTCTGGGGCTGTCCAGCTCAATGTATCATTGTATATAAAGGTGTTTCCAGTCTGGGGCTGTCCAGCTCAATGTATCATTGTATATAAAGGTGTTTCCAGTCTGGGGCTGTCCAGCTCAATGTATCATTGTATATAAAGGTGTTTCCAGTCTGGGGCTGTCCAGCTCAATGTATCATTGTATATAAAGGTGTTTTCCAATCTGGGGTTGTCCAGCTCAATGTATCATTGTATATAAAGGTGTTTCCAGTCTGGGGCTGTCCAGCTCAATGTATCATTGTATATAAAGTTGTTTCCAGTCTGGGGCTGTCCAGCTCAATGTATCATTGTATATAAAGGTGTTTCCGGTCTGGGGCTGTCCAGGTCAATGTATCATTGTATGTAAAGGTGTTTCCAGTCTGGGGCTGTCCAGCTCAATGTATCATTGTATATAAAGGTGTTTCCAGTCTGGGGCTGTCCAGCTCAATGTATCATTGTATATAAAGGTGTTTCCAGTCTGGGGCTGTCCAGCTCAATGTATCATTGTATATAAAGGTGTTTCCAGTCTGGGGCTGTCCAGCTCAATGTATCATTGTATATAAAGGTGTTTCCAGTCTGGGGCTGTCCAGCTCAATGTATCATTGTATATAAAGGTATCTCCGGTCTGGGGCTGTCCAGCTCAATGTATCATTGTATATAAAGGTGTTTCCAGTCTCGGGCTGTCCAGCTCAATGTATCATTGTATATAATGGTGTTTTCCAGTCTGGGGCTGTCCAGCTCAATGTATCATTGTATATAAATTGTTTCCAGTCTGGGGCTGTCCAGCTCAATGTATCATTGTATATAAAGGTGTTTCCGGTCTGGGGCTGTCCAGCTCAATGTATCATTGTATATAAAGGTGTTTCCAGTCTGGGGCTGTCAGCTCAATGTATCATTGTATATAAAGGTGTTTCCAGTCTGGGGCTGTCCAGCTCAATGTATCATTGTATATAAAGGTGTTTCCAGTCTGGGGCTGTCCAGCTCAATGTATCATTGTATATAAAGGTGTTTCCAGTCTGGGGCTGTCCAGCTCAATGTATCATTGTATATAAAGTGTTTCCAGTCTGGGGCTGTCCAGCTCAATGTATCATTGTATATAAAGGTGTTTCCAGTCTGGGGCTGTCCAGCTCAATGTATCATTGTATATAAAGGTGTTTCCAGTCTGGGGCTGTCCAGCTCAATGTATCATTGTATATAAAGGTGTTTCCAGTCTGGGGCTGTCCAGCTCAATGTATCATTGTATATAAAGGTGTTTCCAGTCTGGGGCTGTCCAGCTCAATGTATCATTGTATATAAAGGTGTTTCCAGTCTGGGGCTGTCCAGCTCAATGTATCATTGTATATAAAGGTGTTTCCAGTCTGGGGCTGTCCAGCTCAATGTATCATTGTATATAAAGGTGTTTCCAGTCTGGGGCTGTCCAGCTCAATGTATCATTGTATATAAAGGTGTTTCCAGTCTGGGGCTGTCCAGCTCAATGTATCATTGTATATAAAGGTGTTTCCAGTCTGGGGCTGTCCAGCTCAATGTATCATTGTATATAAAGGTGTTTCCAGTCTGGGGCTGTCCAGCTCAATGTATCATTGTATATAAAGGTGTTTCCAGTCTGGGGCTGTCCAGCTCAATGTATCATTGTATATAAAGGTGTTTCCAGTCTGGGGCTGTCCAGCTCAATGTATCATTGTATATAAAGGTGTTTCCAGTCTGGGGCTGTCCAGCTCAATGTATCATTGTATATAAAGGTGTTTCCAGTCTGGGGCTGTCCAGCTCAATGTATCATTGTATATAAAGGTGTTTCCAGTCTGGGGCTGTCCAGCTCAATGTATCATTGTATATAAAGGTGTTTCCAGTCTGGGGCTGTCCAGCTCAATGTATCATTGTATATAAAGGTGTTTCCAGTCTGGGGCTGTCCAGCTCAATGTATCATTGTATATAAAGGTGTTTCCAGTCTGGGGCTGTCCAGCTCAATGTATCATTGTATATAAAGGTGTTTCCAGTCTGGGGCTGTCCAGCTCAATGTATCATTGTATATAAAGGTGTTTCCAGTCTGGGGCTGTCCAGCTCAATGTATCATTGTATATAAAGGTGTTTCCAGTCTGGGGTCAGCTCAATGTATCATTGTATATAAAGGTGTTTCCAGTCTGGGGCTGTCCAGCTCAATGTATCATTGTATATAAAGGTGTTTCCAGTCTGGGGCTGTCCAGCTCAATGTATCATTGTATATAAAGGTGTTTCCAGTCTGGGGCTGTCCAGCTCAATGTATCATTGTATATAAAGGTGTTTCCAGTCTGGGGCTGTCCAGCTCAATGTATCATTGTATATAAAGGTGTTTCCAGTCTGGGGCTGTCAGCTCAATGTATCATTGTATATAAAGGTGTTTCCAGTCTGGGGCTGTCCAGCTCAATGTATCATTGTATATAAAGGTGTTTCCAGTCTGGGGCTGTCCAGCTCAATGTATCATTGTATATAAAGGTGTTTCCAGTCTGGGGCTGTCCAGCTCAATGTATCATTGTATATAAAGGTGTTTCCAGTCTGGGGCTGTCCAGCTCAATGTATCATTGTATATAAAGGTGTTTCCAGTCTGGGGCTGTCCAGCTCAATGTATCATTGTATATAAAGGTGTTTCCAGTCTGGGGCTGTCCAGCTCAATGTATCATTGTATATAAAGGTGTTTCCAGTCTGGGGCTGTCCAGCTCAATGTATCATTGTATATAAAGGTGTTTCCAGTCTGGGGCTGTCCAGCTCAATGTATCATTGTATATAAAGGTGTTTCCAGTCTGGGGCTGTCCAGCTCAATGTATCATTGTATATAAAGGTGTTTCCAGTCTGGGGCTGTCCAGCTCAATGTATCATTGTATATAAAGGTGTTTCCAGTCTGGGGCTGTCCAGCTCAATGTATCATTGTATATAAAGGTGTTTCCAGTCTGGGGCTGTCCAGCTCAATGTATCATTGTATATAAAGGTGTTTCCAGTCTGGGGCTGTCCAGCTCAATGTATCATTGTATATAAAGGTGTTTCCAGTCTGGGGCTGTCCAGCTCAATGTATCATTGTATATAAAGGTGTTTCCAGTCTGGGGCTGTCCAGCTCAATGTATCATTGTATATAAAGTTGTTTCCGGTCTGGGGCTGTCCAGCTCAATGTATCATTGTATATAAAGGTGTTTCCAGTCTGGGGCTGTCCAGCTCAATGTATCATTGTATATAAAGGTGTTTCCAGTCTGGGGCTGTCCAGCTCAATGTATCATTGTATATAAAGGTGTTTCCAGTCTGGGGCTGTCCAGCTCAATGTATCATTGTATATAAAGGTGTTTCCAGTCTGGGGCTGTCCAGCTCAATGTATCATTGTATATAAAGGTGTTTCCAGTCTGGGGCTGTCCAGCTCAATGTATCATTGTATATAAAGGTGTTTCCAGTCTGGGGCTGTCCAGCTCAATGTATCATTGTATATAAAGGTGTTTCCAGTCTGGGGCTGTCCAGCTCAATGTATCATTGTATATAAAGGTGTTTCCAGTCTGGGGCTGTCCAGCTCAATGTATCATTGTATATAAAGGTGTTTCCAGTCTGGGGCTGTCCAGCTCAATGTATCATTGTATATAAAGGTGTTTCCAGTCTGGGGCTGTCCAGCTCAATGTATCATTGTATATAAAGGTGTTTCCGGTCTGGGGCTGTCCAGCTCAATGTATCATTGTATATAAAGTTGTTTCCAGTCTGGGGTGTCCAGCTCAATGTATCATTGTATATAAAGTTGTTTCCAGTCTGGGGTGGGCAGCTCAATGTATCATTGTATATAAAGTTGTTTCCAGTCTGGGGCTGTCCAGCTCAATGTATCATTGTATATAAAGGTGTTTCCAGTCTGGGGCTGTCCAGCTCAATGTATCATTGTATATAAAGGTGTTTCCAGTCTGGGGCTGTCCAGCTCAATGTATCATTGTATATAAAGGTGTTTCCAGTCTGGGGCTGTCCAGCTCAATGTATCATTGTATATAAAGGTGTTTCCAGTCTGGGGCTGTCCAGCTCAATGTATCATTGTATATAAAGGTGTTTCCAGTCTGGGGCTGTCCAGCTCAATGTATCATTGTATATAAAGGTGTTTCCAGTCTGGGGCTGTCCAGCTCAATGTATCATTGTATATAAAGGTGTTTCCAGTCTGGGGCTGTCCAGCTCAATGTATCATTGTATATAAAGGTGTTTCCAGTCTGGGGCTGTCCAGCTCAATGTATCATTGTATATAAAGGTGTTTCCAGTCTGGGGCTGTCCAGCTCAATGTATCATTGTATATAAAGGTGTTTCCAGTCTGGGGCTGTCCAGCTCAATGTATCATTGTATATAAAGGTGTTTCCAGTCTGGGGCTGTCCAGCTCAATGTATCATTGTATATAAAGGTGTTTCCAGTCTGGGGCTGTCCAGCTCAATGTATCATTGTATATAAAGGTGTTTCCAGTCTGGGGCTGTCCAGCTCAATGTATCATTGTATATAAAGGTGTTTCCAGTCTGGGGCTGTCCAGCTCAATGTATCATTGTATATAAAGGTGTTTCCAGTCTGGGGCTGTCCAGCTCAATGTATCATTGTATATAAAGGTGTTTCCAGTCTGGGGCTGTCCAGCTCAATGTATCATTGTATATAAAGGTGTTTCCAGTCTGGGGCTGTCCAGCTCAATGTATCATTGTATATAAAGTTGTTTCCGGTCTGGGGCTGTCCAGCTCAATGTATCATTGTATATAAAGGTGTTTCCAGTCTGGGGCTGTCCAGCTCAATGTATCATTGTATATAAAGGTGTTTCCAGTCTGGGGCTGTCCAGCTCAATGTATCATTGTATATAAAGGTGTTTCCAGTCTGGGGCTGTCCAGCTCAATGTATCATTGTATATAAAGGTGTTTCCAGTCTGGGGCTGTCCAGCTCAATGTATCATTGTATATAAAGGTGTTTCCAGTCTGGGGCTGTCCAGCTCAATGTATCATTGTATATAAAGGTGTTTCCAGTCTGGGGCTGTCCAGCTCAATGTATCATTGTATATAAAGGTGTTTCCAGTCTGGGGCTGTCCAGCTCAATGTATCATTGTATATAAAGGTGTTTCCAGTCTGGGGCTGTCCAGCTCAATGTATCATTGTATATAAAGGTGTTTCCAGTCTGGGGCTGTCCAGCTCAATGTATCATTGTATATAAAGGTGTTTCCAGTCTGGGGCTGTCCAGCTCAATGTATCATTGTATATAAAGGTGTTTCCAGTCTGGGGCTGTCCAGCTCAATGTATCATTGTATATAAAGGTGTTTCCAGTCTGGGGCTGTCCAGCTCAATGTATCATTGTATATAAAGGTGTTTCCAGTCTGGGGCTGTCCAGCTCAATGTATCATTGTATATAAAGGTGTTTCCAGTCTGGGGCTGTCCAGCTCAATGTATCATTGTATATAAAGGTGTTTCCAGTCTGGGGCTGTCCAGCTCAATGTATCATTGTATATAAAGGTGTTTCCAGTCTGGGGCTGTCCAGCTCAATGTATCATTGTATATAAAGGTGTTTCCAGTCTGGGGCTGTCCAGCTCAATGTATCATTGTATATAAAGGTGTTTCCAGTCTGGGGCTGTCCAGCTCAATGTATCATTGTATATAAAGGTGTTTCCAGTCTGGGGCTGTCCAGCTCAATGTATCATTGTATATAAAGGTGTTTCCAGTCTGGGGCTGTCCAGCTCAATGTATCATTGTATATAAAGGTGTTTCCAGTCTGGGGCTGTCCAGCTCAATGTATCATTGTATATAAAGGTGTTTCCAGTCTGGGGCTGTCCAGCTCAATGTATCATTGTATATAAAGGTGTTTCCAGTCTGGGGCTGTCCAGCTCAATGTATCATTGTATATAAAGGTGTTTCCAGTCTGGGGCTGTCCAGCTCAATGTATCATTGTATATAAAGGTGTTTCCAGTCTGGGGCTGTCCAGCTCAATGTATCATTGTATATAAAGGTGTTTCCAGTCTGGGGCTGTCCAGCTCAATGTATCATTGTATATAAAGGTGTTTCCAGTCTGGGGCTGTCCAGCTCAATGTATCATTGTATATAAAGGTGTTTCCAGTCTGGGGCTGTCCAGCTCAATGTATCATTGTATATAAAGGTGTTTCCAGTCTGGGGCTGTCCAGCTCAATGTATCATTGTATATAAAGGTGTTTCCAGTCTGGGGCTGTCCAGCTCAATGTATCATTGTATATAAAGTTGTTTCCAGTCTGGGGCTGTCCAGCTCAATGTATCATTGTATATAAAGGTGTTTCCAGTCTGGGGCTGTCCAGCTCAATGTATCATTGTATATAAAGGTGTTTCCAGTCTGGGGCTGTCCAGCTCAATGTATCATTGTATATAAAGGTGTTTCCAGTCTGGGGCTGTCCAGCTCAATGTATCATTGTATATAAAGGTGTTTCCAGTCTGGGGCTGTCCAGCTCAATGTATCATTGTATATAAAGGTGTTTCCAGTCTGGGGCTGTCCAGCTCAATGTATCATTGTATATAAAGGTGTTTCCAGTCTGGGGCTGTCCAGCTCAATGTATCATTGTATATAAAGGTGTTTCCAGTCTGGGGCTGTCCAGCTCAATGTATCATTGTATATAAAGGTGTTTCCAGTCTGGGGCTGTCCAGCTCAATGTATCATTGTATATAAAGGTGTTTCCAGTCTGGGGCTGTCCAGCTCAATGTATCATTGTATATAAAGGTGTTTCCAGTCTGGGGCTGTCCAGCTCAATGTATCATTGTATATAAAGGTGTTTCCAGTCTGGGGCTGTCCAGCTCAATGTATCATTGTATATAAAGGTGTTTCCAGTCTGGGGCTGTCCAGCTCAATGTATCATTGTATATAAAGGTGTTTCCAGTCTGGGGCTGTCCAGCTCAATGTATCATTGTATATAAAGGTGTTTCCAGTCTGGGGCTGTCCAGCTCAATGTATCATTGTATATAAAGTTGTTTCCAGTCTGGGGTGTCCAGCTCAATGTATCATTGTATATAAAGGTGTTTCCAGTCTGGGGCTGTCCAGCTCAATGTATCATTGTATATAAAGGTGTTTCCGGTCTGGGGCTGTCCAGCTCAATGTATCATTGTATATAAAGGTGTTTCCAGTCTGGGGCTGTCCAGCTCAATGTATCATTGTATATAAAGGTGTTTCCAGTCTGGGGCTGTCCAGCTCAATGTATCATTGTATATAAAGGTGTTTCCAGTCTGGGGCTGTCCAGCTCAATGTATCATTGTATATAAAGGTGTTTCCAGTCTGGGGCTGTCCAGCTCAATGTATCATTGTATATAAAGGTGTTTCCAGTCTGGGGCTGTCCAGCTCAATGTATCATTGTATATAAAGGTGTTTCCAGTCTGGGGCTGTCCAGCTCAATGTATCATTGTATATAAAGGTGTTTCCAGTCTGGGGCTGTCCAGCTCAATGTATCATTGTATATAAAGGTGTTTCCAGTCTGGGGCTGTCCAGCTCAATGTATCATTGTATATAAAGGTGTTTCCAGTCTGGGGCTGTCCAGCTCAATGTATCATTGTATATAAAGGTGTTTCCAGTCTGGGGCTGTCCAGCTCAATGTATCATTGTATATAAAGGTGTTTCCAGTCTGGGGCTGTCCAGCTCAATGTATCATTGTATATAAAGGTGTTTCCAGTCTGGGGCTGTCCAGCTCAATGTATCATTGTATATAAAGTTTGTTTCCAGTCTGGGGCTGTCCAGCTCAATGTATCATTGTATATAAAGGTGTTTCCAGTCTGGGGCTGTCCAGCTCAATGTATCATTGTATATAAAGGTGTTTCCAGTCTGGGGCTGTCCAGCTCAATGTATCATTGTATATAAAGGTGTTTCCAGTCTGGGGCTGTCCAGCTCAATGTATCATTGTATATAAAGGTGTTTCCAGTCTGGGGCTGTCCAGCTCAATGTATCATTGTATATAAAGGTGTTTCCAGTCTGGGGCTGTCCAGCTCAATGTATCATTGTATATAAAGGTGTTTCCAGTCTGGGGCTGTCCAGCTCAATGTATCATTGTATATAAAGGTGTTTCCAGTCTGGGGCTGTCCAGCTCAATGTATCATTGTATATAAAGGTGTTTCCAGTCTGGGGCTGTCCAGCTCAATGTATCATTGTATATAAAGGTGTTTCCAGTCTGGGGCTGTCCAGCTCAATGTATCATTGTATATAAAGGTGTTTCCAGTCTGGGGCTGTCCAGCTCAATGTATCATTGTATATAAAGGTGTTTCCAGTCTGGGGCTGTCCAGCTCAATGTATCATTGTATATAAAGGTGTTTCCAGTCTGGGGCTGTCAGCTCAATGTATCATTGTATATAAAGGTGTTTCCAGTCTGGGGCTGTCCAGCTCAATGTATCATTGTATATAAAGGTGTTTCCAGTCTGGGGCTGTCCAGCTCAATGTATCATTGTATATAAAGGTGTTTCCAGTCTGGGGCTGTCCAGCTCAATGTATCATTGTATATAAAGGTGTTTCCAGTCTGGGGCTGTCCAGCTCAATGTATCATTGTATATAAAGGTGTTTCCAGTCTGGGGCTGTCCAGCTCAATGTATCATTGTATATAAAGGTGTTTCCAGTCTGGGGCTGTCCAGCTCAATGTATCATTGTATATAAAGGTGTTTCCAGTCTGGGGCTGTCCAGCTCAATGTATCATTGTATATAAAGGTGTTTCCAGTCTGGGGCTGTCCAGCTCAATGTATCATTGTATATAAAGGTGTTTCCAGTCTGGGGCTGTCCAGCTCAATGTATCATTGTATATAAATAAGGTGTTTCCAGTCTGGGGCTGTCCAGCTCAATGTATCATTGTATATAAAGGTGTTTCCAGTCTGGGGCTGTCCAGCTCAATGTATCATTGTATATAAAGGTGTTTCCAGTCTGGGGCTGTCCAGCTCAATGTATCATTGTATATAAAGGTGTTTCCAGTCTGGGGCTGTCCAGCTCAATGTATCATTGTATATAAAGGTGTTTCCAGTCTGGGGCTGTCCAGCTCAATGTATCATTGTATATAAAGGTGTTTCCAGTCTGGGGCTGTCCAGCTCAATGTATCATTGTATATAAAGGTGTTTCCAGTCTGGGGCTGTCCAGCTCAATGTATCATTGTATATAAAGGTGTTTCCAGTCTGGGGTGGGCAGCTCAATGTATCATTGTATATAAAGTTGTTTCCAGTCTGGGGTGTCCAGCTCAATGTATCATTGTATATAAAGTTGTTTCCAGTCTGGGGTGTCCAGCTCAATGTATCATTGTATATAAAGGTGTTTCCAGTCTGGGGCTGTCCAGCTCAATGTATCATTGTATATAAAGGTGTTTCCGGTCTGGGGCTGTCCAGCTCAATGTATCATTGTATATAAAGGTGTTTCCAGTCTGGGGCTGTCCAGCTCAATGTATCATTGTATATAAAGGTGTTTCCAGTCTGGGGCTGTCCAGCTCAATGTATCATTGTATATAAAGGTGTTTCCAGTCTGGGGCTGTCCAGCTCAATGTATCATTGTATATAAAGGTGTTTCCAGTCTGGGGCTGTCCAGCTCAATGTATCATTGTATATAAAGGTGTTTCCAGTCTGGGGCTGTCCAGCTCAATGTATCATTGTATATAAAGGTGTTTCCAGTCTGGGGCTGTCCAGCTCAATGTATCATTGTATATAAAGGTGTTTCCAGTCTGGGGCTGTCCAGCTCAATGTATCATTGTATATAAAGGTGTTTCCAGTCTGGGGCTGTCCAGCTCAATGTATCATTGTATATAAAGGTGTTTCCAGTCTGGGGCTGTCCAGCTCAATGTATCATTGTATATAAAGGTGTTTCCAGTCTGGGGCTGTCCAGCTCAATGTATCATTGTATATAAAGGTGTTTCCAGTCTGGGGCTGTCCAGCTCAATGTATCATTGTATATAAAGGTGTTTCCAGTCTGGGGCTGTCCAGCTCAATGTATCATTGTATATAAAGGTGTTTCCAGTCTGGGGCTGTCCAGCTCAATGTATCATTGTATATAAAGGTGTTTCCAGTCTGGGGCTGTCCAGCTCAATGTATCATTGTATATAAAGGTGTTTCCAGTCTGGGGCTGTCCAGCTCAATGTATCATTGTATATAAAGGTGTTTCCAGTCTGGGGCTGTCCAGCTCAATGTATCATTGTATATAAAGGTGTTTCCAGTCTGGGGCTGTCCAGCTCAATGTATCATTGTATATAAAGGTGTTTCCAGTCTGGGGCTGTCCAGCTCAATGTATCATTGTATATAAAGGTGTTTCCAGTCTGGGGCTGTCCAGCTCAATGTATCATTGTATATAAAGGTGTTTCCAGTCTGGGGCTGTCCAGCTCAATGTATCATTGTATATAAAGGTTTCCAGTTTCCAGTCTGGGGCTGTCCAGCTCAATGTATCATTGTATATAAAGGTGTTTCCAGTCTGGGGCTGTCCAGCTCAATGTATCATTGTATATAAAGGTGTTTCCAGTCTGGGGCTGTCCAGCTCAATGTATCATTGTATATAAAGGTGTTTCCAGTCTGGGGCTGTCCAGCTCAATGTATCATTGTATATAAAGGTGTTTCCAGTCTGGGGCTGTCCAGCTCAATGTATCATTGTATATAAAGGTGTTTCCAGTCTGGGGCTGTCCAGCTCAATGTATCATTGTATATAAAGGTGTTTCCAGTCTGGGGCTGTCCAGCTCAATGTATCATTGTATATAAAGGTGTTTCCAGTCTGGGGCTGTCCAGCTCAATGTATCATTGTATATAAAGGTGTTTCCAGTCTGGGGCTGTCCAGCTCAATGTATCATTGTATATAAAGGTGTTTCCAGTCTGGGGCTGTCCAGCTCAATGTATCATTGTATATAAAGGTGTTTCCAGTCTGGGGCTGTCCAGCTCAATGTATCATTGTATATAAAGGTGTTTCCAGTCTGGGGCTGTCCAGCTCAATGTATCATTGTATATAAAGGTGTTTCCAGTCTGGGGCTGTCCAGCTCAATGTATCATTGTATATAAAGGTGTTTCCAGTCTGGGGCTGTCCAGCTCAATGTATCATTGTATATAAAGGTGTTTCCAGTCTGGGGCTGTCCAGCTCAATGTATCATTGTATATAAAGGTGTTTCCAGTCTGGGGCTGTCCAGCTCAATGTATCATTGTATATAAAGGTGTTTCCAGTCTGGGGCTGTCCAGCTCAATGTATCATTGTATATAAAGGTGTTTCCAGTCTGGGGCTGTCCAGCTCAATGTATCATTGTATATAAAGGTGTTTCCAGTCTGGGGCTGTCCAGCTCAATGTATCATTGTATATAAAGGTGTTTCCAGTCTGGGGCTGTCCAGCTCAATGTATCATTGTATATAAAGGTGTTTCCAGTCTGGGGCTGTCCAGCTCAATGTATCATTGTATATAAAGGTGTTTCCAGTCTGGGGCTGTCCAGCTCAATGTATCATTGTATATAAAGGTGTTTCCAGTCTGGGGCTGTCCAGCTCAATGTATCATTGTATATAAAGTTGTTTCCAGTCTGGGGCTGTCCAGCTCAATGTATCATTGTATATAAAGGTGTTTCCAGTCTGGGGCTGTCCAGCTCAATGTATCATTGTATATAAAGGTGTTTCCAGTCTGGGGCTGTCCAGCTCAATGTATCATTGTATATAAAGGTGTTTCCGTCTGGGGCTGTCCAGCTCAATGTATCATTGTATATAAAGGTGTTTCCAGTCTGGGGCTGTCCAGCTCAATGTATCATTGTATATAAAGGTGTTTCCAGTCTGGGGCTGTCCAGCTCAATGTATCATTGTATATAAAGGTGTTTCCAGTCTGGGGCTGTCCAGCTCAATGTATCATTGTATATAAAGGTGTTTCCAGTCTGGGGCTGTCCAGCTCAATGTATCATTGTATATAAAGGTGTTTCCAGTCTGGGGCTGTCCAGCTCAATGTATCATTGTATATAAAGGTGTTTCCAGTCTGGGGCTGTCCAGCTCAATGTATCATTGTATATAAAGGTGTTTCCAGTCTGGGGCTGTCCAGCTCAATGTATCATTGTATATAAAGGTGTTTCCAGTCTGGGGTGGGCAGCTCAATGTATCATTGTATATAAAGGTGTTTCCAGTCTGGGGCTGTCCAGCTCAATGTATCATTGTATATAAAGGTGTTTCCAGTCTGGGGTGTCCAGCTCAATGTATCATTGTATATAAAGGTGTTTTCCAGTCTGGGGCTGTCCAGCTCAATGTATCATTGTATATAAAGGTGTTTCCGGTCTGGGGCTGTCCAGCTCAATGTATCATTGTATATAAAGGTGTTTCCAGTCTGGGGCTGTCCAGCTCAATGTATCATTGTATATAAAGGTGTTTCCAGTCTGGGGCTGTCCAGCTCAATGTATCATTGTATATAAAGGTGTTTCCAGTCTGGGGCTGTCCAGCTCAATGTATCATTGTATATAAAGGTGTTTCCAGTCTGGGGCTGTCCAGCTCAATGTATCATTGTATATAAAGGTGTTTCCAGTCTGGGGCTGTCCAGCTCAATGTATCATTGTATATAATGGTGTTTTCCAGTCTGGGGCTGTCCAGCTCAATGTATCATTGTATATAAATTGTTTCCAGTCTGGGGCTGTCCAGCTCAATGTATCATTGTATATAAAGGTGTTTCCGGTCTGGGGCTGTCCAGCTCAATGTATCATTGTATATAAAGGTGTTTCCAGTCTGGGGCTGTCCAGCTCAATGTATCATTGTATATAAAGGTGTTTCCAGTCTGGGGCTGTCCAGCTCAATGTATCATTGTATATAAAGGTGTTTCCAGTCTGGGGCTGTCCAGCTCAATGTATCATTGTATATAAAGGTGTTTCCAGTCTGGGGCTGTCCAGCTCAATGTATCATTGTATATAAAGGTGTTTCCAGTCTGGGGCTGTCCAGCTCAATGTATCATTGTATATAAAGGTGTTTCCAGTCTGGGGCTGTCCAGCTCAATGTATCATTGTATATAAAGGTGTTTCCAGTCTGGGGCTGTCCAGCTCAATGTATCATTGTATATAAAGGTGTTTCCAGTCTGGGGCTGTCCAGCTCAATGTATCATTGTATATAAAGGTGTTTCCAGTCTGGGGCTGTCCAGCTCAATGTATCATTGTATATAAAGGTGTTTCCAGTCTGGGGCTGTCCAGCTCAATGTATCATTGTATATAAAGGTGTTTCCAGTCTGGGGCTGTCCAGCTCAATGTATCATTGTATATAAAGGTGTTTCCAGTCTGGGGCTGTCCAGCTCAATGTATCATTGTATATAAAGGTGTTTCCAGTCTGGGGCTGTCCAGCTCAATGTATCATTGTATATAAAGGTGTTTCCAGTCTGGGGCTGTCCAGCTCAATGTATCATTGTATATAAAGGTGTTTCCAGTCTGGGGCTGTCCAGCTCAATGTATCATTGTATATAAAGGTGTTTCCAGTCTGGGGCTGTCCAGCTCAATGTATCATTGTATATAAAGGTGTTTCCAGTCTGGGGCTGTCCAGCTCAATGTATCATTGTATATAAAGGTGTTTCCAGTCTGGGGCTGTCCAGCTCAATGTATCATTGTATATAAAGGTGTTTCCAGTCTGGGGCTGTCCAGCTCAATGTATCATTGTATATAAAGGTGTTTCCAGTCTGGGGCTGTCCAGCTCAATGTATCATTGTATATAAAGGTGTTTCCAGTCTGGGGCTGTCCAGCTCAATGTATCATTGTATATAAAGGTGTTTCCAGTCTGGGGCTGTCCAGCTCAATGTATCATTGTATATAAAGGTGTTTCCAGTCTGGGGCTGTCAGCTCAATGTATCATTGTATATAAAGGTGTTTCCAGTCTGGGGCTGTCCAGCTCAATGTATCATTGTATATAAAGGTGTTTCCAGTCTGGGGCTGTCCAGCTCAATGTATCATTGTATATAAAGGTGTTTCCAGTCTGGGGCTGTCCAGCTCAATGTATCATTGTATATAAAGGTGTTTCCAGTCTGGGGCTGTCCAGCTCAATGTATCATTGTATATAAAGGTGTTTCCAGTCTGGGGCTGTCCAGCTCAATGTATCATTGTATATAAAGGTGTTTCCAGTCTGGGGCTGTCCAGCTCAATGTATCATTGTATATAAAGGTGTTTCCAGTCTGGGGCTGTCCAGCTCAATGTATCATTGTATATAAAGGTGTTTCCAGTCTGGGGCTGTCCAGCTCAATGTATCATTGTATATAAAGGTGTTTCCAGTCTGGGGCTGTCCAGCTCAATGTATCATTGTATATAAAGGTGTTTCCAGTCTGGGGTGTCCAGCTCAATGTATCATTGTATATAAAGGTGTTTCCAGTCTGGGGCTGTCCAGCTCAATGTATCATTGTATATAAAGGTGTTTCCAGTCTGGGGCTGTCCAGCTCAATGTATCATTGTATATAAAGGTGTTTCCAGTCTGGGGCTGTCCAGCTCAATGTATCATTGTATATAAAGGTGTTTCCAGTCTGGGGCTGTCCAGCTCAATGTATCATTGTATATAAAGGTGTTTCCAGTCTGGGGCTGTCCAGCTCAATGTATCATTGTATATAAAGGTGTTTCCAGTCTGGGGCTGTCCAGCTCAATGTATCATTGTATATAAAGGTGTTTCCAGTCTGGGGCTGTCCAGCTCAATGTATCATTGTATATAAAGGTGTTTCCAGTCTGGGGCTGTCCAGCTCAATGTATCATTGTATATAAAGGTGTTTCCAGTCTGGGGCTGTCCAGCTCAATGTATCATTGTATATAAAGGTGTTTCCAGTCTGGGGCTGTCCAGCTCAATGTATCATTGTATATAAAGTTGTTTTCCAGTCTGGGGCTGTCCAGCTCAATGTATCATTGTATATAAAGGTGTTTCCAGTCTGGGGCTGTCCAGCTCAATGTATCATTGTATATAAAGGTGTTTCCAGTCTGGGGCTGTCCAGCTCAATGTATCATTGTATATAAAGGTGTTTCCAGTCTGGGGCTGTCCAGCTCAATGTATCATTGTATATAAAGGTGTTTCCAGTCTGGGGTGGGCAGCTCAATGTATCATTGTATATAAAGGTGTTTCCAGTCTGGGGCTGTCCAGCTCAATGTATCATTGTATATAAAGGTGTTTCCAGTCTGGGGCTGTCCAGCTCAATGTATCATTGTATATAAAGGTGTTTCCGGTCTGGGGCTGTCCAGCTCAATGTATCATTGTATATAAAGGTGTTTCCAGTCTGGGGCTGTCCAGCTCAATGTATCATTGTATATAAAGGTGTTTCCAGTCTGGGGCTGTCCAGCTCAATGTATCATTGTATATAAAGGTGTTTCCAGTCTGGGGCTGTCCAGCTCAATGTATCATTGTATATAAAGGTGTTTCCAGTCTGGGGCTGTCCAGCTCAATGTATCATTGTATATAAAGGTGTTTCCAGTCTGGGGCTGTCCAGCTCAATGTATCATTGTATATAAAGGTGTTTCCAGTCTGGGGCTGTCCAGCTCAATGTATCATTGTATATAAAGGTGTTTCCAGTCTGGGGCTGTCCAGCTCAATGTATCATTGTATATAAAGGTGTTTCCAGTCTGGGGCTGTCCAGCTCAATGTATCATTGTATATAAAGGTGTTTCCAGTCTGGGGTGTCCAGCTCAATGTATCATTGTATATAAAGGTGTTTCCAGTCTGGGGCTGTCCAGCTCAATGTATCATTGTATATAAAGGTGTTTTCCAGTCTGGGGCTGTCCAGCTCAATGTATCATTGTATATAAAGGTGTTTCCAGTCTGGGGCTGTCCAGCTCAATGTATCATTGTATATAAAGGTGTTTCCAGTCTGGGGTGTCCAGCTCAATGTATCATTGTATATAAAGGTGTTTCCAGTCTGGGGCTGTCCAGCTCAATGTATCATTGTATATAAAGGTGTTTCCAGTCTGGGGCTGTCCAGCTCAATGTATCATTGTATATAAAGGTGTTTCCAGTCTGGGGCTGTCCAGCTCAATGTATCATTGTATATAAAGGTGTTTCCAGTCTGGGGCTGTCCAGCTCAATGTATCATTGTATATAAAGGTGTTTCCAGTCTGGGGCTGTCCAGCTCAATGTATCATTGTATATAAAGGTGTTTCCAGTCTGGGGCTGTCCAGCTCAATGTATCATTGTATATAAAGGTGTTTCCAGTCTGGGGCTGTCCAGCTCAATGTATCATTGTATATAAAGGTGTTTCCAGTCTGGGGCTGTCCAGCTCAATGTATCATTGTATATAAAGGTGTTTCCAGTCTGGGGCTGTCCAGCTCAATGTATCATTGTATATAAAGGTGTTTCCAGTCTGGGGCTGTCCAGCTCAATGTATCATTGTATATAAAGGTGTTTCCAGTCTGGGGTGGGCAGCTCAATGTATCATTGTATATAATGTTTGTTTCCAGTCTATGGCTGTCCAGCTCAATGTATCATTGTATATAAAGGTGTTTCCAGTCTGGGGTGGGCAGCTCAATGTATCATTGTATATAAAGGTGTTTTCCAGTCTGGGGCTGTCCAGCTCAATGTATCATTGTATATAAAGGTGTTTCCAGTCTGGGGCTGTCCAGCTCAATGTATCATTGTATATAAAGGTGTTTCCAGTCTGGGGCTGTCCAGCTCAATGTATCATTGTATATAAAGGTGTTTCCAGTCTGGGGCTGTCCAGCTCAATGTATCATTGTATATAAAGGTGTTTCCGGTCTGGGGCTGTCCAGCTCAATGTATCATTGTATATAAAGTTGTTTCCAGTCTGGGGTGTCCAGCTCAATGTATCATTGTATATAAAGTTGTTTCCAGTCTGGGGCTGTCCAGCTCAATGTATCATTGTATATAAAGTTGTTTCCAGTGTTTCCAGTCTGGGGCTGTCCAGCTCAATGTATCATTGTATATAAAGGTGTTTCCAGTCTGGGGCTGTCCAGCTCAATGTATCATTGTATATAAAGGTGTTTCCAGTCTGGGGCTGTCCAGCTCAATGTATCATTGTATATAAAGGTGTTTCCAGTCTGGGGCTGTCCAGCTCAATGTATCATTGTATATAAAGGTGTTTCCAGTCTGGGGCTGTCCAGCTCAATGTATCATTGTATATAAAGGTGTTTCCAGTCTGGGGCTGTCCAGCTCAATGTATCATTGTATATAAAGGTGTTTCCAGTCTGGGGCTGTCCAGCTCAATGTATCATTGTATATAAAGGTGTTTCCAGTCTGGGGCTGTCCAGCTCAATGTATCATTGTATATAAAGGTGTTTCCAGTCTGGGGCTGTCCAGCTCAATGTATCATTGTATATAAAGGTGTTTCCAGTCTGGGGCTGTCCAGCTCAATGTATCATTGTATATAAAGGTGTTTCCAGTCTGGGGCTGTCCAGCTCAATGTATCATTGTATATAAAGGTGTTTCCAGTCTGGGGCTGTCCAGCTCAATGTATCATTGTATATAAAGGTGTTTCCAGTCTGGGGCTGTCCAGCTCAATGTATCATTGTATATAAAGGTGTTTCCAGTCTGGGGCTGTCCAGCTCAATGTATCATTGTATATAAAGGTGTTTCCAGTCTGGGGCTGTCCAGCTCAATGTATCATTGTATATAAAGTGTTTCCAGTCTGGGGTGGGCAGCTCAATGTATCATTGTATATAAAGTTTGTTTCCAGTCTGGGGCTGTCCAGCTCAATGTATCATTGTATATAAAGGTGTTTTCCAGTCTGGGGTGTCAGCTCAATGTATCATTGTATATAAAGGTGTTTCCAGTCTGGGGCTGTCCAGCTCAATGTATCATTGTATATAAAGGTGTTTCCAGTCTGGGGCTGTCCAGCTCAATGTATCATTGTATATAAAGGTGTTTCCAGTCTGGGGCTGTCCAGCTCAATGTATCATTGTATATAAAGGTGTTTCCAGTCTGGGGCTGTCCAGCTCAATGTATCATTGTATATAAAGGTGTTTCCAGTCTGGGGCTGTCCAGCTCAATGTATCATTGTATATAAAGGTGTTTTCCAGTCTGGGGCTGTCCAGCTCAATGTATCATTGTATATAAAGGTGTTTCCAGTCTGGGGCTGTCCAGCTCAATGTATCATTGTATATAAAGGTGTTTCCAGTCTGGGGCTGTCCAGCTCAATGTATCATTGTATATAAAGGTGTTTCCAGTCTGGGGCTGTCCAGCTCAATGTATCATTGTATATAAAGGTGTTTTCCAGTCTGGGGCTGTCCAGCTCAATGTATCATTGTATATAAAGGTGTTTCCAGTCTGGGGCTGTCCAGCTCAATGTATCATTGTATATAAAGGTGTTTCCAGTCTGGGGCTGTCCAGCTCAATGTATCATTGTATATAAAGGTGTTTCCAGTCTGGGGTGGGCAGCTCAATGTATCATTGTATATAAAGTTGTTTCCAGTCTGGGGCTGTCCAGCTCAATGTATCATTGTATATAAAGGTGTTTCCAGTCTGGGGATGTCCAGCTCAATGTATCATTGTATATAAAGGTGTTTCCAGTCTGGGGCTGTCCAGCTCAATGTATCATTGTATATAATGGTGTTTCCAGTCTGGGGTGTCCAGCTCAATGTATCATTGTATATAAAGTTGTTTTCCAGTCTGGGGCTGTCCAGCTCAATGTATCATTGTATATAAAGGTGTTTCCAGTCTGGGGCTGTCCAGCTCAATGTATCATTGTATATAAAGGTGTTTCCAGTCTGGGGCTGTCCAGCTCAATGTATCATTGTATATAAAGGTGTTTTCCAGTCTGGGGCTGTCCAGCTCAATGTATCATTGTATATAAAGGTGTTTCCGGTCTGGGGCTGTCCAGGTCAATGTATCATTGTATATAAAGGTGTTTCCAGTCTGGGGCTGTCCAGCTCAATGTATCATTGTATATAAAGGTGTTTCCAGTCTGGGGCTGTCCAGCTCAATGTATCATTGTATATAAAGGTGTTTCCAGTCTGGGGCTGTCCAGCTCAATGTATCATTGTATATAAAGGTGTTTCCAGTCTGGGGTGGGCAGCTCAATGTATCATTGTATATAAAGGTGTTTCCAGTCTGGGGCTGTCCAGCTCAATGTATCATTGTATATAAAGGTGTTTCCAGTCTGGGGCTGTCCAGCTCAATGTATCATTGTATATAAAGGTGTTTTCCAGTCTGGGGCTGTCCAGCTCAATGTATCATTGTATATAAAGGTGTTTCCAGTCTGGGGTGGGCAGCTCAATGTATCATTGTATATAAAGGTGTTTCCAGTCTGGGGCTGTCCAGCTCAATGTATCATTGTATATAAAGGTGTTTCCAGTCTGGGGTGGGCAGCTCAATGTATCATTGTATATAATGTTGGTTTCCAGTCTATGGCTGTCCAGCTCAATGTATCATTGTATATAAAGGTGTTTCCAGTCTGGGGTCCAGCTCAATGTATCATTGTATATAAAGGTGTTTCCAGTCTGGGGCTGTCCAGCTCAATGTATCATTGTATATAAAGGTGTTTCCAGTCTGGGGCTGTCCAGCTCAATGTATCATTGTATATAAAGGTGTTTCCAGTCTGGGGCTGTCCAGCTCAATGTATCATTGTATATAAAGGTGTTTCCAGTCTGGGGCTGTCCAGCTCAATGTATCATTGTATATAAAGGTGTTTCCAGTCTGGGGCTGTCCAGCTCAATGTATCATTGTATATAAAGGTGTTTCCAGTCTGGGGCTGTCCAGCTCAATGTATCATTGTATATAAAGGTGTTTCCAGTCTGGGGCTGTCCAGCTCAATGTATCATTGTATATAAAGGTGTTTCCAGTCTGGGGCTGTCCAGCTCAATGTATCATTGTATATAAAGGTGTTTCCAGTCTGGGGCTGTCCAGCTCAATGTATCATTGTATATAAAGGTGTTTCCAGTCTGGGGTGGGCAGCTCAATGTATCATTGTATATAATGTTTGTTTCCAGTCTATGGCTGTCCAGCTCAATGTATCATTGTATATAAAGGTGTTTCCAGTCTGGGGCTGTCCAGCTCAATGTATCATTGTATATAAAGGTGTTTCCAGTCTGGGGCTGTCCAGCTCAATGTATCATTGTATATAAAGGTGTTTCCAGTCTGGGGCTGTCCAGCTCAATGTATCATTGTATATAAAGGTGTTTCCAGTCTGGGGCTGTCCAGCTCAATGTATCATTGTATATAAAGGTGTTTCCAGTCTGGGGCTGGCCAGCTCAATGTATCATTGTATATAAAGGTGTTTGTTTCCAGTCTGGGGCTGTCCAGCTCAATGTATCATTGTATATAAAGGTGTTTCCAGTCTGGGGCTGTCCAGCTCAATGTATCATTGTATATAAAGGTGTTTCCAGTCTGGGGCTGTCCAGCTCAATGTATCATTGTATATAAAGGTGTTTCCAGGTCTGGGGCTGTCCAGCTCAATGTATCATTGTATATAAAGGTGTTTCCAGTCTGGGGCTGTCCAGCTCAATGTATCATTGTATATAAAGGTGTTTCCAGTCTGGGGCTGTCCAGCTCAATGTATCATTGTATATAAAGGTGTTTCCAGTCTGGGGCTGTCCAGCTCAATGTATCATTGTATATAAAGGTGTTTCCAGTCTGGGGCTGTCCAGCTCAATGTATCATTGTATATAAAGGTGTTTCCAGTCTGGGGCTGTCCAGCTCAATGTATCATTGTATATAAAGGTGTTTCCAGTCTGGGGCTGTCCAGCTCAATGTATCATTGTATATAAAGGTGTTTCCAGTCTGGGGCTGTCCAGCTCAATGTATCATTGTATATAAAGGTGTTTCCAGTCTGGGGCTGTCCAGCTCAATGTATCATTGTATATAAAGGTGTTTCCAGTCTGGGGCTGTCCAGCTCAATGTATCATTGTATATAAAGGTGTTTCCAGTCTGGGGCTGTCCAGCTCAATGTATCATTGTATATAAAGGTGTTTCCAGTCTGGGGCTGTCCAGCTCAATGTATCATTGTATATAAAGGTGTTTCCAGTCTGGGGCTGTCCAGCTCAATGTATCATTGTATATAAAGGTGTTTCCAGTCTGGGGCTGTCCAGCTCAATGTATCATTGTATATAAAGGTGTTTCCAGTCTGGGGCTGTCCAGCTCAATGTATCATTGTATATAAAGGTGTTTCCAGTCTGGGGCTGTCCAGCTCAATGTATCATTGTATATAAAGGTGTTTCCAGTCTGGGGCTGTCCAGCTCAATGTATCATTGTATATAAAGGTGTTTCCAGTCTGGGGCTGTCCAGCTCAATGTATCATTGTATATAAAGGTGTTTCCAGTCTGGGGTGGGCAGCTCAATGTATCATTGTATATAAAGGTGTTTCCAGTCTGGGGCTGTCCAGCTCAATGTATCATTGTATATAAAGGTGTTTCCAGTCTGGGGCTGTCCAGCTCAATGTATCATTGTATATAAAGGTGTTTCCAGTCTGGGGCTGTCCAGCTCAATGTATCATTGTATATAAAGGTGTTTTCCAGTCTGGGGCTGTCCAGCTCAATGTATCATTGTATATAAAGGTGTTTCCAGTCTGGGGCTGTCCAGCTCAATGTATCATTGTATATAAAGGTGTTTCCAGTCTGGGGCTGTCCAGCTCAATGTATCATTGTATATAAAGTTGTTTCCAGTCTGGGGCTGTCCAGCTCAATGTATCATTGTATATAAAGGTGTTTCCAGTCTGGGGCTGTCCAGCTCAATGTATCATTGTATATAAAGGTGTTTCCAGTCTGGGGCTGTCCAGCTCAATGTATCATTGTATATAAAGGTGTTTCCAGTCTGGGGCTGTCCAGCTCAATGTATCATTGTATATAAAGGTGTTTCCAGTCTGGGGTGTCCAGCTCAATGTATCATTGTATATAAAGGTGTTTCCAGTCTGGGGCTGTCCAGCTCAATGTATCATTGTATATAAAGGTGTTTCCAGTCTGGGGTGGGCAGCTCAATGTATCATTGTATATAAAGTTGTTTCCAGTCTGGGGCTGTCCAGCTCAATGTATCATTGTATATAAAGTTGTTTCCAGTCTGGGGTGGGCAGCTCAATGTATCATTGTATATAAAGGTGTTTTCCAGTCTGGGGCTGTCCAGCTCAATGTATCATTGTATATAAAGGTGTTTCCAGTCTGGGGCTGTCCAGCTCAATGTATCATTGTATATAAAGGTGTTTCCAGTCTGGGGCTGTCCAGCTCAATGTATCATTGTATATAAAGGTGTTTCCAGTCTGGGGCTGTCCAGCTCAATGTATCATTGTATATAAAGGTGTTTCCAGTCTGGGGCTGTCCAGCTCAATGTATCATTGTATATAAAGGTGTTTCCAGTCTGGGGCTGTCCAGCTCAATGTATCATTGTATATAAAGGTGTTTCCAGTCTGGGGCTGTCCAGCTCAATGTATCATTGTATATAAAGGTGTTTCCAGTCTGGGGCTGTCCAGCTCAATGTATCATTGTATATAAAGGTGTTTCCAGTCTGGGGTGGGCAGCTCAATGTATCATTGTATATAAAGGTGTTTCCAGTCTGGGGCTGTCCAGCTCAATGTATCATTGTATATAAAGGTGTTTCCAGTCTGGGGCTGTCCAGCTCAATGTATCATTGTATATAAAGGTGTTTCCGGTCTGGGGCTGTCCAGCTCAATGTATCATTGTATATAAAGGTGTTTCCAGTCTGGGGTGTCCAGCTCAATGTATCATTGTATATAATGTTTGTTTCCAGTCTGGGGCTGTCCAGCTCAATGTATCATTGTATATAAAGGTGTTTCCAGTCTGGGGTGGGCAGCTCAATGTATCATTGTATATAAAGGTGTTTCCAGTCTGGGGCTGTCCAGCTCAATGTATCATTGTATATAAAGGTGTTTCCAGTCTGGGGCTGTCCAGCTCAATGTATCATTGTATATAAAGGTGTTTCCAGTCTGGGGTGGGCAGCTCAATGTATCATTGTATATAAAGATGTTTTCCAGTCTGGGGCTGTCCAGCTCAATGTATCATTGTATATAAAGGTGTTTCCAGTCTGGGGCTGTCCAGCTCAATGTATCATTGTATATAAAGGTGTTTCCAGTCTGGGGTGGGCAGCTCAATGTATCATTGTATATAAAGGTGTTTCCAGTCTGGGGCTGTCCAGCTCAATGTATCATTGTATATAAAGGTGTTTCCAGTCTGGGGCTGTCCAGCTCAATGTATCATTGTATATAAAGGTGTTTCCAGTCTGGGGCTGTCCAGCTCAATGTATCATTGTATATAAAGGTGTTTCCAGTCTGGGGCTGTCCAGCTCAATGTATCATTGTATATAAAGGTGTTTCCAGTCTGGGGCTGTCCAGCTCAATGTATCATTGTATATAAAGGTGTTTCCAGTCTGGGGCTGTCCAGCTCAATGTATCATTGTATATAAAGGTGTTTCCAGTCTGGGGGCTGTCCAGCTCAATGTATCATTGTATATAAAGGTGTTTCCAGTCTGGGGTGGGCAGCTCAATGTATCATTGTATATAAAGGTGTTTCCAGTCTGGGGCTGTCCAGCTCAATGTATCATTGTATATAAAGGTGTTTCCAGTCTGGGGTGGGCAGCTCAATGTATCATTGTATATAAAGGTGTTTTCCAGTCTGGGGATGTCCAGCTCAATGTATCATTGTATATAAAGGTGTTTCCAGTCTGGGGTGGGCAGCTCAATGTATCATTGTATATAAAGGTGTTTTCCAGTCTGGGGCTGTCCAGCTCAATGTATCATTGTATATAAAGGTGTTTCCAGTCTGGGGCTGTCCAGCTCAATGTATCATTGTATATAAAGGTGTTTCCAGTCTGGGGCTGTCCAGCTCAATGTATCATTGTATATAAAGGTGTTTCCAGTCTGGGGCTGTCCAGCTCAATGTATCATTGTATATAAAGGTGTTTCCAGTCTGGGGCTGTCCAGCTCAATGTATCATTGTATATAAAGGTGTTTCCAGTCTGGGGCTGTCCAGCTCAATGTATCATTGTATATAAAGGTGTTTCCAGTCTGGGGCTGTCCAGCTCAATGTATCATTGTATATAAAGGTGTTTCCAGTCTGGGGCTGTCCAGCTCAATGTATCATTGTATATAAAGGTGTTTCCAGTCTGGGGCTGTCCAGCTCAATGTATCATTGTATATAAAGGTTGTTTCCAGTCTGGGGCTGTCCAGCTCAATGTATCATTGTATATAAAGGTGTTTCCAGTCTGGGGCTGTCCAGCTCAATGTATCATTGTATATAAAGGTGTTTCCAGTCTGGGGCTGTCCAGCTCAATGTATCATTGTATATAAAGGTGTTTCCAGTCTGGGGTGGCCAGCTCAATGTATCATTGTATATAATGTTTGTTTCCAGTCTGGGTGTGTCCAGCTCAATGTATCATTGTATATAAAGGTGTTTCCAGTCTGGGGTGTCCAGCTCAATGTATCATTGTATATAAAGGTGTTTCCAGTCTGGGGCTGTCCAGCTCAATGTATCATTGTATATAAAGGTGTTTCCAGTCTGGGGTGGGCAGCTCAATGTATCATTGTATATAAAGGTGTTTTCCAGTCTGGGGATGTCCAGCTCAATGTATCATTGTATATAAAGGTGTTTCCAGTCTGGGGCTGTCCAGCTCAATGTATCATTGTATATAAAGGTGTTTCCAGTCTGGGGTGGGCAGCTCAATGTATCATTGTATATAAAGGTGTTTCCAGTCTGGGGCTGTCCAGCTCAATGTATCATTGTATATAAAGGTGTTTCCGGTCTGGGGCTGTCCAGGTCAATGTATCATTGTATATAAAGGTGTTTCCAGTCTGGGGCTGTCCAGCTCAATGTATCATTGTATATAAAGGTGTTTCCAGTCTGGGGCTGTCCAGCTCAATGTATCATTGTATATAATGTTTGTTTCCAGTCTATGGCTGTCCAGCTCAATGTATCATTGTATATAAAGGTGTTTCCAGTCTGGGGTGGGCAGCTCAATGTATCATTGTATATAAAGGTGTTTTCCAGTCTGGGGCTGTCCAGCTCAATGTATCATTGTATATAAAGGTGTTTCCAGTCTGGGGCTGTCCAGCTCAATGTATCATTGTATATAAAGGTGTTTTCCAGTCTGGGGCTGTCCAGCTCAATGTATCATTGTATATAAAGGTGTTTCCAGTCTGGGGTGGGCAGCTCAATGTATCATTGTATATAAAGGTGTTTCCAGTCTGGGGCTGTCCAGCTCAATGTATCATTGTATATAAAGGTGTTTCCAGTCTGGGGTGGGCAGCTCAATGTATCATTGTATATAATGTTTGTTTCCAGTCTATGGCTGTCCAGCTCAATGTATCATTGTATATAAAGGTGTTTCCAGTCTGGGGTGGGCAGCTCAATGTATCATTGTATATAAAGGTGTTTTCCAGTCTGGGGCTGTCCAGCTCAATGTATCATTGTATATAAAGGTGTTTCCGGTCTGGGGCTGTCCAGGTCAATGTATCATTGTATATAAAGGTGTTTCCAGTCTGGGGCTGTCCAGCTCAATGTATCATTGTATATAATGTTTGTTTCCAGTCTGGGGCTGTCCAGCTCAATGTATCATTGTATATAAAGGTGTTTCCAGTCTGGGGCTGTCCAGCTCAATGTATCATTGTATATAAAGGTGTTTCCAGTCTGGGGCTGTCCAGCTCAATGTATCATTGTATATAAAGGTGTTTCCAGTCTGGGGTGGGCAGCTCAATGTATCATTGTATATAAAGGTGTTTCCAGTCTGGGGCTGTCCAGCTCAATGTATCATTGTATATAAAGGTGTTTCCAGTCTGGGGTGGGCAGCTCAATGTATCATTGTATATAAAGGTGTTTCCAGTCTGGGGCTGTCCAGCTCAATGTATCATTGTATATAAAGGTGTTTCCAGTCTGGGGCTGTCCAGCTCAATGTATCATTGTATATAAAGGTGTTTCCAGTCTGGGGCTGTCCAGCTCAATGTATCATTGTATATAAAGGTGTTTCCAGTCTGGGGCTGTCCAGCTCAATGTATCATTGTATATAAAGGTGTTTCCAGTCTGGGGCTGTCCAGCTCAATGTATCATTGTATATAAAGGTGTTTCCAGTCTGGGGCTGTCCAGCTCAATGTATCATTGTATATAAAGGTGTTTCCAGTCTGGGGCTGTCCAGCTCAATGTATCATTGTATATAAAGGTGTTTCCAGTCTGGGGCTGGGCAGCTCAATGTATCATTGTATATAAAGGTGTTTCCAGTCTGGGGCTGTCCAGCTCAATGTATCATTGTATATAAAGGTGTTTCCAGTCTGGGGCTGTCCAGCTCAATGTATCATTGTATATAAAGGTGTTTCCAGTCTGGGGCTGTCCAGCTCAATGTATCATTGTATATAAAGGTGTTTCCAGTCTGGGGCTGTCCAGCTCAATGTATCATTGTATATAAAGGTGTTTCCAGTCTGGGGCTGTCCAGCTCAATGTATCATTGTATATAAAGGTGTTTCCAGTCTGGGGCTGTCCAGCTCAATGTATCATTGTATATAAAGGTGTTTCCAGTCTGGGGTGTCCAGCTCAATGTATCATTGTATATAAAGGTGTTTCCAGTCTGGGGCTGTCCAGCTCAATGTATCATTGTATATAAAGGTGTTTCCAGTCTGGGGCTGTCCAGCTCAATGTATCATTGTATATAAAGGTGTTTCCAGTCTGGGGCTGTCCAGCTCAATGTATCATTGTATATAAAGGTGTTTCCAGTCTGGGGCTGTCCAGCTCAATGTATCATTGTATATAAAGGTGTTTCCAGTCTGGGGCTGTCCAGCTCAATGTATCATTGTATATAAAGTTTGTTTCCAGTCTGGGGCTGTCCAGCTCAATGTATCATTGTATATAAAGGTGTTTCCAGTCTGGGGCTGTCCAGCTCAATGTATCATTGTATATAAAGGTGTTTCCAGTCTGGGGCTGTCCAGCTCAATGTATCATTGTATATAATGTTTGTTTCCAGTCTATGGCTGTCCAGCTCAATGTATCATTGTATATAAAGGTGTTTCCAGTCTGGGGCTGTCCAGCTCAATGTATCATTGTATATAAAGGTGTTTCCAGTCTGGGGCTGTCCAGCTCAATGTATCATTGTATATAAAGGTGTTTCCAGTCTGGGGCTGTCCAGCTCAATGTATCATTGTATATAAAGGTGTTTCCAGTCTGGGGTGGGCAGCTCAATGTATCATTGTATATAAAGGTGTTTTCCAGTCTGGGGCTGTCCAGCTCAATGTATCATTGTATATAAAGGTGTTTCCAGTCTGGGGCTGTCCAGCTCAATGTATCATTGTATATAAAGGTGTTTCCAGTCTGGGGCTGTCCAGCTCAATGTATCATTGTATATAAAGGTGTTTCCAGTCTGGGGCTGTCCAGCTCAATGTATCATTGTATATAAAGGTGTTTCCAGTCTGGGGCTGTCCAGCTCAATGTATCATTGTATATAATGTTTGTTTCCAGTCTATGGCTGTCCAGCTCAATGTATCATTGTATATAAAGGTGTTTCCAGTCTGGGGATGTCCAGCTCAATGTATCATTGTATATAAAGGTGTTTCCAGTCTGGGGCTGTCCAGCTCAATGTATCATTGTATATAAAGGTGTTTTCCAGTCTGGGGATGTCCAGCTCAATGTATCATTGTATATAAAGGTGTTTCCAGTCTGGGGTGGGCAGCTCAATGTATCATTGTATATAATGTTTGTTTCCAGTCTATATCTGTCCAGCTCAATGTATCATTGTATATAAAGGTGTTTCCAGTCTGGGGTGGGCAGCTCAATGTATCATTGTATATAAAGGTGTTTCCAGTCTGGGGTGGGCAGCTCAATGTATCATTGTATATAAAGGTGTTTCCAGTCTGGGGCTGTCCAGCTCAATGTATCATTGTATATAAAGGTGTTTCCAGTCTGGGGCTGTCCAGCTCAATGTATCATTGTATATAAAGGTGTTTTCCAGTCTGGGGCTGTCCAGCTCAATGTATCATTGTATATAAAGGTGTTTCCAGTCTGGGGCTGTCCAGCTCAATGTATCATTGTATATAAAGGTGTTTTCCAGTCTGGGGATGTCCAGCTCAATGTATCATTGTATATAAAGGTGTTTCCAGTCTGGGGCTGTCCAGCTCAATGTATCATTGTATATAAAGGTGTTTCCAGTCTGGGGTGGGCAGCTCAATGTATCATTGTATATAAAGGTGTTTTCCAGTCTGGGGATGTCCAGCTCAATGTATCATTGTATATAAAGGTGTTTCCAGTCTGGGGCTGTCCAGCTCAATGTATCATTGTATATAAAGGTGTTTCCAGTCTGGGGTGGGCAGCTCAATGTATCATTGTATATAATGTTTGTTTCCAGTCTATGGCTGTCCAGCTCAATGTATCATTGTATATAAAGGTGTTTCCAGTCTGGGGCTGTCCAGCTCAATGTATCATTGTATATAAAGGTGTTTCCAGTCTGGGGCTGTCCAGCTCAATGTATCATTGTATATAAAGTTGTTTCCAGTCTGGGGCTGTCCAGCTCAATGTATCATTGTATATAAAGGTGTTTCCAGTCTGGGGCTGTCCAGCTCAATGTATCATTGTATATAAAGGTGTTTCCAGTCTGGGGCTGTCCAGCTCAATGTATCATTGTATATAAAGGTGTTTCCAGTCTGGGGCTGTCCAGCTCAATGTATCATTGTATATAAAGGTGTTTCCAGTCTGGGGTGGGCAGCTCAATGTATCATTGTATATAAAGGTGTTTCCAGTCTGGGGCTGTCCAGCTCAATGTATCATTGTATATAAAGGTGTTTCCAGTCTGGGGCTGTCCAGCTCAATGTATCATTGTATATAAAGGTGTTTCCAGTCTGGGGCTGTCCAGCTCAATGTATCATTGTATATAAAGGTGTTTCCAGTCTGGGGCTGTCCAGCTCAATGTATCATTGTATATAAAGGTGTTTCCAGTCTGGGGCTGTCCAGCTCAATGTATCATTGTATATAATGTTTGTTTCCAGTCTATGGCTGTCCAGCTCAATGTATCATTGTATATAAAGGTGTTTCCAGTCTGGGGCTGTCCAGCTCAATGTATCATTGTATATAATGTTTGTTTCCAGTCTGGGGCTGTCCAGCTCAATGTATCATTGTATATAAAGGTGTTTCCAGTCTGGGGCTGTCCAGCTCAATGTATCATTGTATATAAAGGTGTTTCCAGTCTGGGGCTGTCCAGCTCAATGTATCATTGTATATAAAGGTGTTTCCAGTCTGGGGCTGTCCAGCTCAATGTATCATTGTATATAAAGGTGTTTCCGGTCTGGGGCTGTTCAGGTCAATGTATCATTGTATATAAAGGTGTTTCCAGTCTGGGGCTGTCCAGCTCAATGTATCATTGTATATAAAGGTGTTTCCAGTCTGGGGTGGGCAGCTCAATGTATCATTGTATATAAAGGTGTTTCCAGTCTGGGGCTGTCCAGCTCAATGTATCATTGTATATAAAGGTGTTTCCAGTCTGGGGCTGTCCAGCTCAATGTATCATTGTATATAAAGGTGTTTCCAGTCTGGGGTGGGCAGCTCAATGTATCATTGTATATAAAGTTGTTTTCCAGTCTGGGGATGTCCAGCTCAATGTATCATTGTATATAAAGGTGTTTCCAGTCTGGGGCTGTCCAGCTCAATGTATCATTGTATATAAAGGTGTTTCAGTCTGGGGTGGGCAGCTCAATGTATCATTGTATATAAAGGTGTTTTCCAGTCTGGGGATGTCCAGCTCAATGTATCATTGTATATAAAGGTGTTTCCAGTCTGGGGCTGTCCAGCTCAATGTATCATTGTATATAAAGGTGTTTCCAGTCTGGGGTGGGCAGCTCAATGTATCATTGTATATAAAGTTGTTTCCAGTCTGGGGCTGTCCAGCTCAATGTATCATTGTATATAAAGGTGTTTCCAGTCTGGGGCTGTCCAGCTCAATGTATCATTGATATAAAGGTGTTTCCAGTCTGGGGCTGTCCAGCTCAATGTATCATTGTATATAAAGTTTGTTTCCAGTCTGGGGCTGTCCAGCTCAATGTATCATTGTATATAAAGGTGTTTCCAGTCTGGGGCTGTCCAGGTCAATGTATCATTGTATATAAAGGTGTTTCCAGTCTGGGGCTGTCCAGCTCAATGTATCATTGTATATAAAGGTGTTTCCAGTCTGGGGCTGTCCAGCTCAATGTATCATTGTATATAAAGGTGTTTCCAGTCTGGGGTGGGCAGCTCAATGTATCATTGTATATAAAGGTGTTTCCAGTCTGGGGCTGTCCAGCTCAATGTATCATTGTATATAAAGGTGTTTCCAGTCTGGGGCTGTCCAGCTCAATGTATCATTGTATATAAAGGTGTTTCCAGTCTGGGGCTGTCCAGCTCAATGTATCATTGTATATAAAGGTGTTTCCAGTCTGGGGCTGTCCAGCTCAATGTATCATTGTATATAAAGGTGTTTCCAGTCTGGGGCTGTCCAGGTCAATGTATCATTGTATATAAAGTTTGTTTCAGTCTGGGGCTGTCCAGCTCAATGTATCATTGTATATAAAGTGTTTCCAGTCTGGGGCTGTCCAGCTCAATGTATCATTGTATATAATGTTTGTTTCCAGTCTGGGGCTGTCCAGCTCAATGTATCATTGTATATAAAGGTGTTTCCAGTCTGGGGCTGTCCAGCTCAATGTATCATTGTATATAAAGGTGTTTCCGGTCTGGGGCTGTCCAGCTCAATGTATCATTGTATATAAAGGTGTTTCCAGTCTGGGGCTGTCCAGCTCAATGTATCATTGTATATAAAGGTGTTTCCGGTCTGGGGTGGGCAGGTCAATGTATCATTGTATATAAAGGTGTTTCCAGTCTGGGGCTGTCCAGCTCAATGTATCATTGTATATAAAGGTGTTTCCAGTCTGGGGTGGGCAGCTCAATGTATCATTGTATATAAAGGTGTTTTCCAGTCTGGGGATGTCCAGCTCAATGTATCATTGTATATAAAGGTGTTTCCAGTCTGGGGCTGTCCAGGTCAATGTATCATTGTATATAAAGGTGTTTTCCAGTCTGGGGATGTCCAGCTCAATGTATCATTGTATATAAAGGTGTTTTCAGTCTGGGGTGGGCAGCTCAATGTATCATTGTATATAAAGGTGTTTCCAGTCTGGGGCTGTCCAGCTCAATGTATCATTGTATATAAAGGTGTTTCCAGTCTGGGGTGGGCAGCTCAATGTATCATTGTATATAATGTTTGTTTCCAGTCTATATCTGTCCAGCTCAATGTATCATTGTATATAAAGGTGTTTCCAGTCTGGGGTGGGCAGCTCAATGTATCATTGTATATAAAGGTGTTTCCAGTCTGGGGCTGTCCAGCTCAATGTATCATTGTATATAAAGGTGTTTCCAGTCTGGGGCTGTCCAGCTCAATGTATCATTGTATATAAAGTTGTTTTCCAGTCTGGGGATGTCCAGCTCAATGTATCATTGTATATAAAGGTGTTTCCAGTCTGGGGCTGTCCAGCTCAATGTATCATTGTATATAAAGGTGTTTCCAGTCTGGGGTGGGCAGCTCAATGTATCATTGTATATAAAGGTGTTTTCCAGTCTGGGGATGTCCAGCTCAATGTATCATTTTATATAAAGGTGTTTCCAGTCTGGGGCTGTCCAGCTCAATGTATCATTGTATATAAAGGTGTTTCCAGTCTGGGGTGGGCAGCTCAATGTATCATTGTATATAATGTTTGTTTCCAGTCTATGGCTGTCCAGCTCAATGTATCATTGTATATAAAGATGTTTCCAGTCTGGGGCTGTCCAGCTCAATGTATCATTGTATATAAAGGTGTTTCCAGTCTGGGGCTGTCCAGGTCAATGTATCATTGTATATAATGTTTGTTTCCAGTCTATGGCTGTCCAGCTCAATGTATCATTGTATATAAAGGTGTTTCCAGTCTGGGGCTGTCCAGCTCAATGTATCATTGTATATAAAGGTGTTTCCAGTCTGGGGCTGTCCAGGTCAATGTATCATTGTATATAAAGGTGTTTCCAGTCTGGGGCTGTCCAGCTCAATGTATCATTGTATATAAAGGTGTTTCCAGTCTGGGGTGGGCAGCTCAATGTATCATTGTATATAAGGTGTTTTCCAGTCTGGGGCTGTCCAGCTCAATGTATCATTGTATATAAAGGTGTTTCCAGTCTGGGGCTGTCCAGCTCAATGTATCATTGTATATAAAGGTGTTTCCAGTCTGGGGCTGTCCAGCTCAATGTATCATTGTATATAAAGGTGTTTCCAGTCTGGGGCTGTCCAGCTCAATGTATCATTGTATATAAAGGTGTTTCCAGTCTGGGGCTGTCCAGGTCAATGTATCATTGTATATAATGTTTGTTTCCAGTCTATGGCTGTCCAGCTCAATGTATCATTGTATATAAAGGTGTTTCCAGTCTGGGGCTGTCCAGGTCAATGTATCATTGTATATAATGTTTGTTTCCAGTCTATGGCTGTCCAGCTCAATGTATCATTGTATATAAAGGTGTTTCCAGTCTGGGGCTGTCCAGCTCAATGTATCATTGTATATAAAGGTGTTTCCGGTCTGGGGCTGTCCAGCTCAATGTATCATTGTATATAAAGGTGTTTCCGGTCTGGGGCTGTCCAGCTCAATGTATCATTGTATATAAAGGTGTTTCCAGTCTGGGGTGGGCAGGTCAATGTATCATTGTATATAAAGGTGTTTCCAGTCTGGGGCTGTCCAGCTCAATGTATCATTGTATATAAAGGTGTTTCCAGTCTGGGGTGGGCAGCTCAATGTATCATTGTATATAAAGGTGTTTCCGGTCTGGGGCTGTCCAGCTCAATGTATCATTGTATATAAAGGTGTTTCCAGTCTGGGGCTGTCCAGCTCAATGTATCATTGTATATAATGGTGTTTCCTGTCTGGGGTGGGCAGCTCAATGTATCATTGTATATAAAGTTGTTTTCCAGTCTGGGGATGTCCAGCTCAATGTATCATTGTATATAAAGGTGTTTCCAGTCTGGGGCTGTCCAGCTCAATGTATCATTGTATATAAAGGTGTTTCCAGTCTGGGGTGGGCAGCTCAATGTATCATTGTATATAAAGGTGTTTTCCAGTCTGGGGATGTCCAGCTCAATGTATCATTTTATATAAAGGTGTTTCCAGTCTGGGGCTGTCCAGCTCAATGTATCATTGTATATAATGGTGTTTCCAGTCTGTGGTGGGCAGCTCAATGTATCATTGTATATAATGTTTGTTTCCAGTCTATGGCTGTCCAGCTCAATGTATCATTGTATATAAAGATGTTTCCAGTCTGGGGCTGTCCAGCTCAATGTATCATTGTATATAAAGGTGTTTCCAGTCTGGGGCTGTCCAGGTCAATGTATCATTGTATATAATGTTTGTTTCCAGTCTATGGCTGTCCAGCTCAATGTATCATTGTATATAAAGGTGTTTCCAGTCTGGGGCTGTCCAGCTCAATGTATCATTGTATATAAAGGTGTTTCCAGTCTGGGGCTGTCCAGGTCAATGTATCATTGTATATAAAGGTGTTTCCAGTCTGGGGCTGTCCAGCTCAATGTATCATTGTATATAAAGGTGTTTCCAGTCTGGGGTGGGCAGCTCAATGTATCATTGTATATAAGGTGTTTTCCAGTCTGGGGCTGTCCAGCTCAATGTATCATTGTATATAAAGGTGTTTCCAGTCTGGGGCTGTCCAGCTCAATGTATCATTGTATATAAAGGTGTTTCCAGTCTGGGGCTGTCCAGCTCAATGTATCATTGTATATAAAGGTGTTTCCAGTCTGGGGCTGTCCAGCTCAATGTATCATTGTATATAAAGGTGTTTCCAGTCTGGGGCTGTCCAGGTCAATGTATCATTGTATATAATGTTTGTTTCCAGTCTATGGCTGTCCAGCTCAATGTATCATTGTATATAAAGGTGTTTCCAGTCTGGGGCTGTCCAGGTCAATGTATCATTGTATATAATGTTTGTTTCCAGTCTATGGCTGTCCAGCTCAATGTATCATTGTATATAAAGGTGTTTCCGGTCTGGGGCTGTCCAGCTCAATGTATCATTGTATATAAAGGTGTTTCCGGTCTGGGGCTGTCCAGCTCAATGTATCATTGTATATAAAGGTGTTTCCGGTCTGGGGCTGTCCAGCTCAATGTATCATTGTATATAAAGGTGTTTCCGGTCTGGGGTGGGCAGGTCAATGTATCATTGTATATAAAGGTGTTTCCGGTCTGGGGTGTCCAGCTCAATGTATCATTGTATATAAAGGTGTTTCCAGTCTGGGGCTGTCAGCTGCTGTTACCTCTCTCCTGTTGTCAGGTCACCAGCACATCAGCTGTTACCTCAAATCAAATCAAAATCAAATCAAATGTATTTATATAGCCCTTCGTACATCAGCTGATATCTCAGAAACCCAGCCTAAAACCCCAAACAACAAGCAATGCAGGTGTTGAAGCACGTTGGCTGGGAAAAACTCCCTAGAAAGGCCAAAACCTAGGAAGAAACCTAGAGCGGAACCAGGCTATGAGAGGTGGCCAGTCCTCTTCTGGCTGTGCCGGGTGGAGATTATAACAGAACATGGCCAAGATGTTAAAATGTTCATAATTGACCAGCATGGTCAAATAATAGGTCTGGGACAGGTAGCACGTCCGGTGAACAGGTCAGGATTATATAGCCGCAGGCAGAACAGTTGAAACCTCTCTCCTGTTGTCAGGTCACCAGCACATTAGCTGTTACCTCTCTCCTGTTGTCAGGTCACCAGCACATCAGCTGTTACCTCTCTCCTGTTGTCAGGTCACCAGCACATCAGCTGTTACCTCTCTCCTGTTGTCAGGTCACCAGCACATCAGCTGTTACCTCTGTCCTGTTGTCAGGTCACCAGCACATCATCTGTTACCTCTCTCCTGTTGTCAGGTCACCAGCACATCAGCTGTTACCTCTCTCATGTTGTCAGGTCACCAGCACATCAGCTGTTACCTCTCTCCTGTTGTCAGTTCACATCAGCTGTTACCTCAGCTGTTGTCAGGTCACCAGCACATCATCTCCTCCTGTTGTCAGGTCACCAGCACATCAGCTGTTACCTCTGTCCTGTTGTCAGGTCACCAGCACATCATCTGTTACCTCTCTCCTGTTGTCAGGTCACCAGCACATCAGCTGTTACCTCTGTCCTGTTGTCAGGTCACCAGCACATCATCTGTTACCTCTCTCCTGTTGTCAGGTCACCAGCACATCAGCTGTTACCTCTCTCCTGTTGTCAGGTCACCAGCACATCAGCTGTTACCTCTCTCCTGTTGTCAGGTCACCAGCACATCATCTGTTACCTCTCTCCTGTTGTCAGGTCACCAGGACATCAGCTGTTACCTCTCTCCTGTTGTTAGATCAGTGAATATGAAAGGGAGGACATAATCCTAAACTGTTTCCTTTGAACAGAAAAAAGCCTATCACGTATCCCCTGAGAGTCCTGCAATGATATAAGCTTTATTATAAACTGGGTCGTTTGAACCCGGAATGCTGATTAGCTGAAAGCTGTGCTATATCAGACTGAATATCATGGGTATAAAAAAACATTTTAAAAACTTTTCGAATTACGCTAGGAACCAGTTTATAATAGCAATAAGGTAGTGTATTGCGTCATGGCTAAGAACAGCCCTTAGCCGTGGTATATTGGTAATATACCACAACCCCTTGTGTGTTATTGCTTAATTACAAAGCTGTATAGCGAGAGGTGCTACCTGTTAGCATTTCCAATAGGAATTGCACTGGCAGTCTGAGGGATGCTAATGCTAGCACCGTTACACTAGCTGGGCATTTACGCAAGCCAAAGCCGGATGCCTGCTCCACATAGAGTTCACCCCTGTGGCAATCTGTAGGACCTTACACTGGCTGTCTGTATTGAGCCCTTGTGCTAATATAGAATGCTGGTTTCTCAATCAAAATACAAAACTAAGACTCAAAGGACCATCTAGTACAATAATCTTCAAATGCCAGCACACACACACCATTTTCTCATTCTGTTATGGGGTAGAAATTGATGTGCTGATTTAATGTTGTGTATCACTGACCCTTGGCCTTTCTCTCTGGCCTCAACTGATCATGGATCCAGCAGCGGTCAATACAACATTCAACCCCTGAGGATGTATGTATGTGTGTGTGTGTGTATGTGGGTGTGTCTTTACGTGTGTGTGTGTGGGTGGTGTGTGTGTGTGTGTGTGTGCATGTGCATTTGTGTGTGTGTGTGTGTGTGAGTGTGTGCATGTATGTGTGTGTGCATGTATGTGTGTGCTTGTGTATTTGTGTGTGTGCGTGTGTGTATGTGTGTGTGTGTTTGTGCATGTATGTGTGTGAATGTGCATGTGTGCGTGTGCGTGTGTGCGTGTGCGTGTGCGTGTGAGAGAGAGAGAGAGAGAGAGGAAGAAAGGAAGTGAGAAAGTTTCTAGCTGGGACACGGTTAAATGGGATATGAAGCATTAAATAACATCACATTTCTCTCTTTAAACAATGAATGACGGTCAGTGATTTATATTGATATTTATATTGAAACGATAGATTGAGCGAGAGAGAGAGAGAGAGAGAGAGAGAGAGAGAGAGAGAGAGAGAAAAGAGAGTGAGACATTGTGAGTGAGTGTCAGTGAGAGAGAGAGTTTGAAAGAGAGAGTGTGAAAGAGCACGAGAGTGTGTGTGTGTGAGAAAGTGTGAGAGAGAGCGAGTGGACCTTAATGGGTATAATTTGGGTGCTGTTTAACCTTCCCTGTAGCAGGGGCTCCCCAGGAGAAAGGCTGGCTCCCCCTGGTGTAAGGTACTTCATTTGGAGCTGTCCATTCAACACTCCTACTTTTTAATGGGCCTGGTCAGCACCATGGACAGCGGCTGCCAAGAGCTACTTCACACACAGAGACAAACAAAACAACAAGTACAAGCTATTGAGGCCGGGTGTATTTAGCAAACAAGTGCTAGGCCCTCTACCAAGCAATCAGGCAGCTATAAGCCAGAGCAGGCTGGGAACATATAACCATCTGCTGGGAGTCTGGGTCAGAAGCCTGTAGAAGACAAGCTGACACAGTCTCTCTCTCTCTCTCTCTCTCTCTCTCTCTCTCTCTCTCTCTCTCTCTCTCTCTCTCTCTCTCTCTCTCAGGCTGTCAGTGATAGCAAAAATAGACACTGACTAAACTGAAATGCCTGTATTTACAATTGCAATGTTGTTTCTTCTGTCAAAAGTGACTGGACCACTGTCCCATGTCACAACAAACTCATATATAGCTTCTGCAGATAACAGCCTAGTATAATCACTATACAGTATCAGTCAGCTTTGAAGAAGCTTTGTTTACAAGACCTGTTTGGTTGGAATCATGTGGAATTGTGCTGTGCTGGAACGTGCTGGAACTGTGGACCCAGAGCATAATGAGATTACAGTTCCACCACGGTCTCTCCCTCGACACTGACTTGTGGAAGTTTGCGATTCACTGCAATGTTTCAATGTCTATTGGAGGGAGGTCCTGTACAGTTGAAGTCGGAGCTTTACATACACCTTAGCCAAATGCATTTAAACTCAGTTTTTCACAATTCCTGACATTTAATCCAAGTAAACATTCCCTGTCTTAGGTCAGTTAGGATCACCACTTTATTTTAAGAATGTGAAATGTCAGAATAATAGTAGAGAGAATGATTTACTTCAGCTTTAATTTCTTTTATCACATTCCCAGTGGGTCAGAAGTTTGCATGCACTCAATCAGTATTTGGTAGCGTTGCCTTTAAATTGTTTAACTGGGTCAAACATTTCGGTTAGCCTTCCACAAGCTTCCCACAATAAATTGGGTGAATTTTGGCCCATTCCTCCTCACAGAGCTGGTGTAACTGAGTCAGATTTGTAGGCCTCCTTGCTCGCACACGCTTGTTCAGTTCTGCCCACAAATGTTCTATAGGATTGAGGTCAGGGCTTTAACTTCCTGACTGATGTCTTGAGATGCTGCTTCAATATATCCACATAATTTTCCTACCTCATGATGCCATCTATTTTGTGAAGTGCACCAGTCCCTCCTGCAGCAAAGCACTCCCACAACATGATGCTGCCACCCCCGTGCTTCATGGTTGGGATGGTGTTCTTCGGCTTGCAAAACCCCCCCTTTTTCCTCCAAACATAACGATGGTCATTATGGCCAAACAGTTTCATCAGACCAGAGGACATTTCTCCAAAAAGTACTATCTTTGTCCCCAAGTGCAGTTGCAAACCGTAGCTTTTTTATGGCGGTTTTGGAGCAGTGGTTTCTTCCTTGCTGAGTGGCCTTTCGGGTTATGTCGATATAGGCCTCGTTTAACTGTAGATACTTTTGTACCTGTTTCCTCCAGCATCTTCACAAGGTCCTTTGCTGTTGTTCTGGGATTGACTTTCACTTTTCGCACCAAAATATGTTCATCTCTAGGAGACAGAACGCGTCTCCTTCCTGAGCGGTATGATGGCTGCGTGGTCCCATAGTGTTTATACTTGTGTACTATTGTTTGTACAGATGAATGTGGTACCTTCAGGCATTTGGAAATTGCTCCCAAGGATGAGCCAGACTTGTGGAGGGCTACAATTGTGTAGACCTATTAAAAATAAACGTGTATGCATGGTTCTTTATAGATCTCTAATAGGTTCTGTAAAGGACTGTTCATAATAATGGCTGGAAAGGAGTGAATGGAATGGTATCAAACACATGGAAATCATATGTGTGATGTGTTTGATAGCATTCCATTAACCTGTCTAGGACTGGGAACCCCTCGCCAACAGCCAATGAAATTGCAGGGCGCCAAATAAAAATCAACAGAAATATCATAAATCTAATTTCTCACACATACAAGTATTAGGCACCATTTTAAAGATAAAATTCTCGTTAATCCAGGCCCAGTGTCTGATTTCAAAAATGCTTTACAGCGAAAGCTCCACAAACGATTATGTTAGGTCACCACCAACTCACAGAAAAACCCAGCCATTTTTTCAGCCAAAGAGATGAGTCACAAAAAGCACAAATAGAGATAAAATGAATCACTAACCTTTGATGATCTTCATCAGATGACACTCATAGGACGTCATGTTACACAAAACATGTATGTTTTGTTCGGTAAAGTTCATATTTATATCCAAAAATCGTATTTTACATTTGCGTGTTATGTTCAGTAGTTCCAAAACATGCAGTGATATTGCAGAGAACCACATGAATTCACAGAAATACTCATTATAAATGTTGATGAAAATTTTAGTGTTATGCATGGAACTTTAGATACACTTCTCCTTAATGCAACCGCTGTGTCAGATTTCAAAAAAACTTTATGGAAAAAGCATAATCTGAGAACGGCGCTCAGAGCCCAAACCAGCCAGAGAAATATCCGCCATGTTGGGTAGTCAACATTAGTCATAAATAGCATTATAAATATTCACTTACCTTTGATGATCTTCATCAGAATGCACTCCCAGAAATCGCAGTTCCACAATAAATGCTTGTTTTGTTCGATAATGTCCATCATTTATGTCCATTTATGTCCAAATAGCTTCTTTTGTTAGGGCATTTGGTCAACAAATCCAAAAGCGCGTTCTGGTCCCGTTTGACCTGTAAGTTATATTACCGGTCGAAGAAACTTGTCAAACTAAGTATAGAATCAATCTTTACGATGTTTTTATCTTAAAATGTTCAATAATGTTCCATCCCGGAGAATTCCATTGTCTGTAGAAAAGCGATGGAACAAGAGATACTGTACCTCTCATGTGAAATGCGCGTGACTGAGAATGAGGCTGCTGGCAGACCCCTTAATCAAACAGCTCTCACCCCCCCCCCCCCCCTTCACAGGAGCAGCATGAAACAACGTTCTAAAGACGGTTGACATCTAGTGGAAGCCGTAGGAAGTGCAAAATAACCCATATCCCACTGTGTATTCGATAGGGGTGAGTTCAAAAACTACAAACCTCAGATTTCCCACTTCCTGTTTGGATTTTTTCTCAGGTTTTTGCCTGCCATATGAGTTCTGTTATACTCACAGACATCATTCAAACAGTTTTAGAAACTTCATAGTGTTTTCTATCCAATACTAATACTAATATGCATATATTAGCATCTGGGACTGAGTGGGAGGCAGTTCACTCTGGGCACACTATTCACTATTCCAAAAGTGAAAATGCTGCCCCCTTATCCCAAAGAAGTTAATTGCATTCAAGCCATTACTATAAGCCATCCTCCCAAATTAAGATGCTACCAGCCGCCTGTGAATTCAATGGTGGATTTCCCAGTGTGCCTTGCCTTCGAGCAAATTGCAGTGTTACCACCCATGACTTGTTAGTGACAAAGAAAGGGTTGTTGCATTCATTAATTTTCAATCCTGTGGCCTTCACCAAGTAGAGATACTAAGTGAACATGTTATCTTTAAAATATTATTTTAAACAATACAATACATATTACATAATGCCTTTTTATACAGTGTCCTGAAACTCAAGGTTTACACGTCACGTCAGACCTGCAAGTCATTTTATGCTGTTTTGCAAAATGATATGTAATTCTTATTGGAATCTATTAAAAGTGGGTATATCCAACATTTGCAATGTTTATTCACCCACAACGTGCATTCAGAATGACTGCTAGGGTTGGGAAGACTAACGTATGAGACCACCTTAAGCATCTAAACTGGAACAACCATTTCAGTAACATGTGCAATAAGTCCAAGTAACAAATGATATATGTTTACAAAAATGTATGCTATTTATATTTGAGTAGCATAAGATTAATTAATCAATAATCAATCAATGTACATGCAAAAAATATAGATATGTAGTATTTTTCATTTTATAAGGATCCCAATGAGCTAGTGCTAAAGCAACAGCTACTTTTCCTGGGGTCCACATATTGAAACAAAAATCTAACAGCAATAGAGAATGCTGGGAAATATGATAATGATGGGCCTGGTTTTGTTTCAACTCTGGATATTAACACCAACACTGGGATTATTTTTCACCACTTATTGTTAATTTAACTCTTCCAGTGTTAATTTAACTCATCCAGTGTTAATTTACCTTCCGAATCAACACTAGAAATGTTACACTGAAAAATAAACACTATTAACACTGGCCAATTTGCTGTGTGCTATGAAAGGGACACATCTGGAGGCTTCCGTACATTTCAAGAACCTTTTAGAATTTTGAAGAACTGTAGATGCCACATCAAGAAACCCCACTTAACTCAAAGGCTATTTATCAGTCAAGAGTTCTCCAAGGAACCTTAAAGGCATAGTTTGTGATTTTGGCAATGAATCCCTTTATCTCCTTCAACAGAGTCAAATGAACTTGTGTGTCACGGTTTTCCTTAGGTGAAAGAGAGTCAGACCAAAATGCGGCGTGGCTATTGCGATCCATGTTTAATGAAACAAAGTAAACACGAATCAAAAACGTAACACAAAAACCGAAACAGCCTAATACTGGTGCAAAGTAACACAGAGACCGTAACAAGGACAATCACCCACAAAACCCAACACCAAACAGGCTACATAAATATGGTTCCCAATCAGAGACAATGACGAACACCTGCCTCTGATTGAGAACCATATCAGGCCAAACATAGAACTAGACAAACTAGACATGTAACATAGAATGCCCACTCAGCTCACACCCTGACCAACCAAAACATACAAAGCAAACTATGGTCAGGGTGTGACATCGTGGATACAATTTGGATGTATATGCATCCAGTATGAAGGAAGTTAGAGGCAGTTTCATGAGTCAACGCTAACTAGCGTTAGTGCAATACTGGAAGTCTATGAGAACAGCTAGAATAACAAATTTCGCTATTGTTAGTTAGCAACTTCCTTCAAATTTCATGCACAGACATACAAATGGTCTCCACAAGTTAATCTGACTCTGGAGATGTAGATAAAGGGCTTCACAGCCAAATCTCGAACTGTCCCTTTAAGAGCTGAGGAAGAACTATTTAAGAACCTTATTTTTTTCAGTGTAGGCCTACTAGAAAAATAACCTATTTGGGGAAGTGAGAAAAGACTTGGTAGGCCTTGTGTAATTCAAAGTTGGCCTACATGTTCCATTGTTGGTGCAGCATATGTTGCATTGCTTTGAGATGCTATAGGCCTTTGTGTTGGAATATCTGATGATGTTATTTATAGATCAAAAGCTCTATGAAAAAAAAAATGCTGTGTATATCTCAGCGGGTCTTTACAGTCATGGCAACGTATCTAGGTGAGCTGCATCAACAGATAGCCTTGATGTCCAATTCGTATGCAGCCTTGGTGAATTCCTAATATCGACGTAAAGGGGAAACATTGCGTTTAGGTTTAGGGCCGCAGAGTGTTTGACTGGGCCAGTACTGAGCTGAGCCCGTGGAAGTGTTGCAGAAGTGAGCATTACTGCAGTGATACAAACCCGAACAAACCCGAGTGAGAACAGCGGCAGCCACAGCACAGCGAAAAGACGCAGCCTCGATACAGTCTGCAGCTAAATAGAATTGGCATAACAGGCCCTACAATCACATGAAAAAAGTTCCGCTACAGCTGAAATCTATATGTTGCTGTGTCGTTGCGTTTAAGGGATTTGTTTTTGTGTGTTGGCTTTTTTCCTGCTGCGCTTCTGGCACGCGCGCACGCGCTCCACACACACACACACACACACACACACACACACACACACACACACACACACCACCACCAGCAGCAGCAGTGGCAGCAGTAGTGGGGTCTGCGCAAATAAGTTATTCACCCCCTCCTCTACTCCTCCTCTTTCTCCCTCTCCTGCTCTCCCCCTGCGCTCACTTGGTGCACAATTGCGATTGCAGCTACAACACACCAGCAACCACAAGCTTGCGCCTAACAGTGCAGTCACAGGGGGAGATACACACACACGCACAAGCACGCATACGCACGCACGCACACACACACACACACACACACACATGGGGGTCACTCTCTCAGTCTCTCACTCACCAGTTGGGTTCTTGGTTTTCTTGAGACTCTTGCCACAAAGACACTGCAGCATATGCGATCCTTTGCTGTAAATGTTCCAAAGAAACCTCATCGATTTGGTCGAGGAGCTCTCCAGCAGCCTAGACACCCTCATGGGGACTCGCTCCCCCCGCTTGCATAACAGCCAGGTCCCGTTGGGCTTAGCTCTGCGACTCGGCCCAACCAGCTGGACCATAGAACAGAACAGGTGAATCCCCGGGTCCTTCGCGTTGGCGCTTAGCTGAAGAAACGCTTCGTTATACCTCAGAATGAAGGCGAATGCTGCAGTTTCCTCCACTTGCTCCTGCTCCTTAACGGTATCGCTGCTGCGGGTACTGCTGCTGCCGCCTGGCCGGCGCGTCAGAAGCCCAAATAGACTCTTTAGATCGCATCTGCCGCACAGGGGGAGCGGTGCGGCAGACAGACATGCGGAGCTAGCGTGTAGTCGGCGGAACGCAGGGGATTTCTGGACAAAAAACCATTGCATATTAGTTCGTATGTTCCCGGGGTGACGGTGGATATGGGATCGGTCCGTTAATGAACCCGTAGGGGTACCATCCCTATGCGAACACTGCAGCGGAGCTTTCTAACCAGCAACGCATAGCCAAACGCTGGAGCCCCGAATCCAAATCAAGTCGCGTCGTCACGTTGGTGAAGGCTACTCGCTTTTACTGTAAATCCCAGCAGGAATCAATCCCGTCGTTCCTGCGTCTTTAAAAAAACGTGTTGAATATTTAATAAAGCCTAGGCTTTTTAAAATGAATAATCCATGCTTCTCTGGTAGAGTCCCAGTGCACTGCTGCTGCTCTCCTATCCGGGTAGTTTCTGTTTTCTCTTTCCCCCTCTTCTTTTCCTCTCTTCCTCACCTTGTTGATGAAAATAAGCTGACTACGGCCCTCCCTTCTCCCAAAAGTATAACGCATCCGGTAGGGATGTGTGTGCGTGGTCCCGTACCCCTGCGCTCGAGAGAGGCGGGCGCGAGGAAGGGGGTGGGATGAGAGGGAGGAGGGGTTCAAACCAAGAGATCGGTTTTCCATTACGTAGACATGTGGTTTCCACATCATCACCTACGAACGAGACGTTCCCCCAGTTTTGGTAAAAGTGACTCGAGATATCGTCACTTCACCGGTCGGCTCGCTCTCTCCGGTATTTTACCGTCACTTGCAAACCGTGATTGGAATTCTCCATTGGGGGGAGAACATAGGCTGAGGCTCACGCAGGTGGGTGAAACGTCCAGTGCGTTGTAGAACCATATGTAAAATAATAGATCAACAATTATCCTATAGTTTATTGATAAGTGCTCTCTAGCTAGAAATCGTAGTTTGTGTGTGTGTGTGTGTGTGTGTGTGTGTGTGTGTGTGTGTGTGTGTGTGTGTGTGTGTGTGTGTGTGTGTGTATTCCAGCAGATGCATTTAAATGCAGCGCTGCAGCATTGAGCAGCATTTTGTTGGCTATAACCGCTCTCGGTGGCCCTGACCTGCTCCACCCGCATAGCACCAGCTCGACATCTTACGACATCCGGTGCTTGAAAGGACAGCGCCAGGACCAGCATCATATCAGTGGTGACGCATTCTCCCATTTTCCCTGCATGTTCTACCATATATAATTCGTTTAGATTCTAACTTTCGAAAAGAGAGCCATATTGTCCAGCCTTGAACCACCAAGAAAGGTTCAATAATAGCAATATTATATGTTATTTGTAAAGTGGATTTCAAGACACCCCAGAGCTGTGTTGACTGAGCGGGTGATAACTCTATTCATGCAAGGCACTACGGCTTCAACGTTGTTTAGTCACTTCTCAGTGTTCAAGGCCAACGCTTAGCGCTATTACACAACACATAAACAGCTCAGAACATTGCAGCAGGTGAGAAGAGGTCAAATATTGCATAGGAGGTCGGCTGTGGTGTGTATAGAACCACCACAGTCAAAATGTGTCCATTTTCTTAAAATGTGTTTCTAAATACAAGGTTATAATATACAGTGCCCTGGGAAAGTATTCACCCCCGTTGACTTTTCCCACATTTTGTTGTGTTACAGCCTTATTCTAAAATGGAATAATACATTTAAGAAATCTACACACAATACCTCCATTGATCATCCTTGAGGTGTTTCTACAACTTGATTGTAGTCCACCGCGGTAAATTCAATTGATAGGACATAATTTGGAAAGGCACACACCTGTCTATACACGGTCCCACAGTTGACAGTGCATGTCAGAGCAAAAGCCAAGCCATGAGGTCAAAGGGATTGTCTGTAGAGCTCCAAGAGGATTGTGTCGAGGCACAGATCTGGGGAAGGGTACCAAAACATTTCTGCAGTATTGAAGGTCTTCAAGAACACAGTGGCCTCTTAAATGGAAGAAGTTTGGAACCACCAAGGCCAAACTGAAAATAGCTGTGCAGCAAAGCTCCCCATCCCACCTGACAGAGCTTGAGAGGATCTGCATAGGAGAATGGGAGAAACTCCCCAAATACAGGTGAGCCAAGCTTGTAGCGTCATACCCAAGAAGACTTGAGGCTGTAATTTCTGCCAAAGGTGCTTCAACAAAATACTGAAAAAGGGTCTGAATACTTATGTAAATGTGATATTTCTGTATAGTTAAAAACTAATAGCAACCAGATTTTGCTTTGTCATTTTGGGGTGTTGTATTAATTGATAAAAAAAACTCAGATTTAATACATTTTAGAATAAGTCTGTAACCTAACAAAATGTGGAAAAAGTCAAGAGGTCTGAATACTTTCAGAAGGCACTGTATATATATATATATATATATATATATATATATATATATATATTATTTTTTGAATATATATTTTTTGAATATACATATAGTACCAGTCGAAAGTTTGGACACACCTACTCATTCAGGGGTTTTTCTTTATGTTGACAATTTTCTACATTGTAGAATAATAGTGAAGACATCAAAACTATGAGCCGGTCGCATCCGCGCTTCGGTCTGCAGGTTGTATAACTTTTTCATTACATTTCATTACATTTCATTATAGTACAACGGTCTGATTTGTCTAATCTTAGCAATTTCTTCTTAGCTAGTTACATAGTCGTCGTTGTATCAAAGATAATTGCGTAATTATCGTATTTCGTCGTCTCCTATCTGCCCAACACGGTCACCGTCTACCGTAGCACTGTAGTAACTATCACACTCAACTGAACGACTTGATTAGTGTAGTGTTAGCTAGCTACCTAGTTGTCTTTGCTGTCTTCGTATCCAAGATAATTGTGTAGTTAGAGTGTGTAGTCTTAGAGTGATTATCTTAATTTACAGAGGTTAGCTAGCCAGCTATTTTGTCGTCCTTAACGTAGGAGACACTCCTAGCTAGCCAATAGCCAGCCAACGTCTACTGAATAGAACTTTCGCATTCCGGTCGCATTCCGCTTCGCTCCACAGGTAGTATCATATTTTCATTTCATTTCATTACAGTCCCAACGGTGTGATTTGTTTGATCGTAGCTAGCTACATAGCTAGCTACATAGCCGTCTTTGTTTCAAAGATAATTGTGTAGTCTAGAGCGATTTTCTAGGTTAGCTAGCCAGCTATTGTCGTTCTCCTAACGCAACGTAACGTAACCAACACTGCTAGCTAGCCAGCTTGCCCCGAAAAGCAGCATTGTAGAAACTTCACACTCAACGGAACGACTTGATTAGGTAGTGTCAACAACGCAGCTAGCCTACCTCAGCAGTACTGTATCATTTTAATCATTTTAGTCAAGTAGATTCTTGCTACGTAAGCTTAACTTTCTGAACATTCGAGACGTGTAGTCCACTTGTCATTCCAATCTCCTCTGCATTAGCGTAGCCTCTTCTCTAGCCTGTCAACTATGTGTCTGTCTATCCCTGTTCTCTCCTCTCTGCACAGACCATACAAACGCTCCACACCGCATGGCCGCGGCCACCCTAATCTGGTGGTCCCAGCGCGCACGACCCACGTGGAGTTCCAGGTCTCCGGTAGCCTCTGGAACTGCCGATCTGCGGCCAACAAGGCAGAGTTCATCTCAGCCTATGCCTCCCTCCAGTCCCTCGACATCCTTATCATTTATCGCCCTCCAGGTTCCCTCGGAGAGTTCATCAATGAGCTTGATGCCTTGATAAGCTCCTTTCCTGAGGACGGCTCACCTCTCACAGTTCTGGGCGACTTTAACCTCCCCACGTCTACCTTTGACTCATTCCTCTCTGCCTCCTTCTTTCCACTCCTCTCCTCTTTTGACCTCACCCTCTCACCTTCCCCCCCTACTCACAAGGCAGGCAATACGCCCGACCTCATCTTTACTAGATGCTGTTCCTCCACTAACCTCATTGCAACTCCCCTCCAAGTCTCCGACCACTACCTTGTATCCTGTTCCCTCTCGCTCTCATCCAACACTTCCCACACTGCCCCTACTCGGATGGTATCGCGCCGTCCCAACCTTCGCTCTCTCTCCCCCGCTACTCTCTCCTCTTCCATCCTATCATCTCTTCCCTCTGCTCAAACCTTCTCCAACCTATCTCCTGATTCTGCCTCCTCAACCCTCCTCTCCTCCCTTTCTGCATCCTTTGACTCTCTATGTCCCCTATCCTCCAGGCCGGCTTGGTCCTCCCTCCCGCTCCGTGGCTCGACGACTCATTGCGAGCTCACAGAACAGGGCTCCGGGCAGCTGAGCGGAAATGGAGGAAAACTCGCCTCCCTGTGGACCTGGCATCCTTTCACTCCCTCCTCTCTACATTTTCCTCCTCTGTCTCTGCTGCTAAAGCCACTTTCTACCACTCTAAATTCCAAGCATCTGCCTCTAACCCTAGGAAGCTCTTTGCCACCTTCTCCTCCCTCTTGAATCCTCCTCCCCTCCCCCTCCTCCCTCTCTGCAGATGACTTCGTCAACCATTTTGAAAAGAAGGTCGACGACATCCGATCCTCGCTTGCTAAGTCAAACGACACCGCTGGTTCTGCTCACACTGCCCTACCCTGTGCTCTGACCTCTTTCTCCCCTCTCTCTCCAGATGACATCTCGCGTCTTGTGACGGCCGGCCGCCCAACAACCTGCCCGCTTGACCCTATCCCCTCCTCTCTTCTCCAGACCATCTCCGGTGACCTTCTCCCTTACCTCACCTCGCTCATCAACTCATCCCTGACCGCTGGCTACGTCCCTCCCGTCTTCAAGAGAGCGAGAGTTGCACCCCTTCTGAAAAACCTACACTCGATCCTCCGATGTCAACAACTACAGACCAGTATCCCTTCTTTCTTTTCTCTCCAAAACTCTTGAACGTGCCGTCCTTGGCCAGCTCTCCCGCTATCTCTCTCAGAATGACCTTCTTGATCCAAATCAGTCAGGTTTCAAGACTAGTCATTGAACTGAGACTGCTCTTCTCTGTATCACGGAGGCGCTCCGCACTGCTAAAGCTAACTCTCTCTCCCTCTGCTCTCATCCTTCTAGACCTATCGGCTGCCTTCGATACTGTGAACCATCAGATCCTCCTCTCCACCCTCTCCGAGTTGGGCATCTCCGGCGCGGCCCACGCTTGATTGCGTCCTACCTGACAGGTCGCTCCTACCAGGTGGCGTGGCGAGAATCCGTCTCCTCACCACGTGCTCTCACCACTGGTGTCCCCAGGGCTCTGTTCTAGGCCCTCTCCTATTCTCGCTATACACCAAGTCACTTGGCTCTGTCATAACCTCACATGGTCTCTCCTATCATTGCTATGCAGACGACACACAATTAATCTTCTCCTTTCCCCTTCTGACGACCAGGTGGCGAATCGCATCTCTGCATGTCTGGCAGACATATCAGTGTGGATGACGGATCATCACCTCAAGCTGAACCTCGGCAAGACGGAGCTGCTCTTCCTCCCGGGAAGGACTGCCCGTTCCATGATCTCGCCATCACGGTTGACAACTCCATTGTGTCCTCGTCCCAGAGCGCTAAGAACCTTGGCGTGATCCTGGACAACACCCTGTCGTTCTCAAATAACATCAAGGCGGTGGCCCGTTCCTGTAGGTTCATGCTCTACAACATCCGCAGAGTACGACCCTGCCTCACACAGGAAGCGGCGCAGGTCCTAATCCAGGCACTTGTCATCTCCCGTCTGGATTACTGCAACTCGCTGTTGGCTGGGCTCCCTGCCTGTGCCATTAAACCCCTACAACTCATCCAGAACGCCGCAGCCCGTCTGGTGTTCAACCTTCCCAAGTTCTCTCACGTCACCCCGCTCCTCCGCTCTCTCCACTGGCTTCCAGTTGAAGCTCGCATCCGCTACAAGACCATGGTGCTTGCCTACGGAGCTGTGAGGGGAACGGCACCTCAGTACCTCCAGGCTCTGATCAGGCCCTACACCCAAACAAGGGCACTGCGTTCATCCACCTCTGGCCTGCTCGCCTCCCTACCACTGAGGAAGTACAGTTCCCGCTCAGCCCAGTCAAAACTGTTCGCTGCTCTGGCCCCCCCAATGGTGGAACAAACTCCCTCACGACGCCAGGACAGCGGAGTCAATCACCACCTTCCGGAGACACCTGAAACCCCACCTCTTTAAGGAATACCTAGGATAGGATAAAGTAATCCTTCTCACCCCCCCCTTAAAAGACCTAGATGCACTATTGTAAAGTGGCTGTTCCACTGGATGTCATAAGGTGAAAGCACCAATTTGTAAGTCGCTCTGGATAAGAGCGTCTGCTAAATGACTTAAATGTAAATGTTAAATGTATGAAATAACATATGGAATCATGTAGTAACCACAAAAAAGTGTTCTTCAAAGTAGCTACCCTTTGCCTTGATGACAGCTTTGCACACTCTTGGCATTCTCTCAACCAGCCTCACCTGGAATGCTTTTTCAACATTCTTGAAGGAGTTCCCACATATGCTGAGCACTTGTTGCCTGTTTTTCCTTCACTCTGCGGTCCAAGTCATCCCAAACCATCTCAATTGGGTTGAGGTCAGGTGATTGTGAAGACCAGGTCATCTGATGCAGCACTCCATCACTCTCCTTCTTGGTCAAATAGCCCTTACACTGCCTGTAGGTGTGTTGGGTCAATGTCCCACTAAGCGCAAACCAGATGGGATGACATATCACTGCA